>NC_044388.1:101892366-102044866 GCF_006542625.1 Nomascus leucogenys | reverse complement strand
CGCTGGCAAAGGCAAATTTTGAAGACTTTCCACTTGCCAATTAGATCTTGCCTCAAGAGACAAGAAAAAGGAGTGAGCCTTGTCACTGTGAAATGAAGAGCAGCCAAGATGAAGGAGCAGATGGACTGTGCAATAAAAATGCAGAAAGAAGAGTTACATTTTTAAGGCACTTTTTTGTTAAATGGAGCTGCATCTTGTTGGAGCGCTTGATATATAAGCACTGTCAGCTACAGAAGAAGAGAACAGGGCTAGGGCAAGATATGAAGTACGCTATGCTTGCATGAGACAGTGAAAAAAGGATGAAGGAAAAAACGGGCCATGTTTCTCACACATATTAGCACAAAGGGTTACCTGTGCTCTGCTCCTAAAGGAAATTATTACAAGTGGTAGGAAAAAAGGAAACGGCCATTTTCTTTTTATCCAAAGGGATAGATGTTCAAACAAAATGCTCTATTGAAGAAATTTTTAGGACTGGTAAATATGACAACTAAATTTGAAAAGAAAAAAAAAACAGCACTATTTAAAGGGAAAGCAATGAGTTTCAGAATCTAAGTCGGGGGAAAGAATTAAAACCCTGGCTTTAATCCCTATGGGTCTTTGTGACCCCAGCTACTCTATGTGTTTATCAGTGACCTAATGATGTAATGGTGCTGATGATATTCTTTAAATTTTACCACATGCCTGGGATCTCCTCACCAGAAAATGTTAAAGTCTACACCTGGGCTTCCATAGAAACCAATGAGTCCTCTTCTATTATTAATATTCATATTATTAAGAGTGCATCTCCAGGACTCTTCAGCATTTGTTTACACAAACCATGCAATCCTTATGTTCCCCCATTCCCACATTCTGCTCCCTTGCCTTTTCTCCCTGAAGAACGAGATCGCCATAGCACTTCCATTTCCTGTCTTGTCAGTTAAGATCACTGCCATGCTGTGAATGGGATAACACTACACTGTGCGCCTGCTCCCTCTAACACTGAGGGCATCGTGTGTGCCTCTCCACACAGCTGCTTCCCTCACTGCTCTATTTTCTGGAAGACCGATCTTCCAGACTTCACTAAGTTCCTCCCAGACCCAGTTCACAATACAAGATGTTTCTGCCAAAAAGCAAATGTTTTCTGTCTTTTTGTTTCTCCCATAGGTGGCTTTAACTTTCTTACTTTACATTTGTTAATATGATAATCTGACACTCTTAGTACTTGGAATCATTCTATTACTTAGCCTAAAAATCCTCTATGTTCAAATTCAAACACATTGAGCATACGTACTACATGCCAAGCAGCCACTGTATCTTTCACATGCTCTCTCTCATTTGATTTTTAAAATAACCTTACAGGGTGGATGTCATTGGCCTCATTTGTAGATGAGAAAACCAAATTTCAAACAGGTTAAGTGACTTTAGAGCCCAAGATTACATGGCGAGGAAATGGGAAAACAATGATTTAAACACGGGTCTCTCTTTAAGTCCAGGATTCATTCCACTACACCTCAGATACCTAGAGAAATAGGTTATAATACTGGATTTTAAATTCACTTTGCAACTATAACACAAATAAACTACAATACTGGAGAACATGGCTTTGGAGTCAGAGTAGCCTAGATTCAAATTCTAACTATCACTTATTAACCATGTGACTGTAGAAGGTCCCCTGGTTCATTGTCTGTAAATAGGTATACCACAAACTCAAGAATCACTATGAAGTTCAAAGACATAAAATGCCTAAAATAGTTCCTGACATACAATTGTCACTTTAAAAATAACAGTGGTATTCACTTTAAATCATATGAGTTAAAGTCTTTTTTAATTAAAATACTACATTTTCAAAAGTCAAATAAGTAGTTACTTCATATCATTGGTGAAAATGGAACATTATAATCTTGAAGTCTAATCTGAAACATGTCTGTCCTACAATCAAAATGGTTATCTAATTTTTCATAATATTCATTACATGGTCAAATCTGATCTTTTTTAAAAATTGTGGCATTTTTATGTATCAAAATTTATTTACCATAGGTTGTGTTGACATTATTTTGCAACATATTTTAATGATATATAGTTTTATTGCTTTTAGCCATCTCAATTATGATGACCTAAGTTTCTGGTTCCTTCTTTTGCTCTTCTGTGTTACTTTGACTCTCTTATCACTTCCAGAAGTAGAATGCCATTTTGATGTGTGCTGATGACGAAACACTCATGATAGTTGCTCATTATTAGTGGTCTCTGGTCACACGTTTCAAATAAGCACAGAAATGTAAAGAACAGCCATGTGTAGAAAAACGCATAGAAAGTAAATGGTGCTGTTGATTTGTTCTGAAATAAGGACTCTTCTTCCTGCAAATGTACTCATTAAGATGTTATAACTGGCTACACAGTGTTCTTGTTAAAATTGGTTAAATTTTCACCAAAGCTACGCATCCTCTCAATTAGTATTTTAGAAATCTTTATTCAAATGATCCACAGCTGAAATGAATGGTATTTTTAAAAACCATACAGATATGATGATACATATCTATAGTATCATACACAAATGATACAAAATTTTTGGTCAGAAACTACCAATGGGGAGAAATTTTTATTCATAATTTTTCTCAAATGAAAATACTAGACCCCACTTGAATTAAAATACCATATATACTTACTTTGTAGTTTAAGGTGATCAGTAAATGTCATTCATATGTCCCTCGTGGGAGCAAGAACCCTGCCCCTATCAGATAATTAATCTCATGCTTATCTTTGTATTCATTTCCTTTCCTGTAGCCATCTTCTTTCCCTTTTCTCTAAAATGTTCAAAAGTGAATATATAAATTACAGTCACTTGACTTCATTATGAATAGTAGATACCCACTGGTTTTCTTTTTCCTCTTGCAGGAAGGAATGTCCATTTTATTGTTTTTGCAATGCCAAATTATCTTGATGCACAGGCACTGCTCAAAATAGCGTGCTAGTAAATACGGCATGAGGGTCATTGGCATTCTCAGTACATTCCAATGTAACAGCGCAGCATAAAGTTTTATCTGTATTATTATAAAGCACACAGACTCAGTTTTATTGAAAAGGCTTTGTGAAGCATGGCATGATTATAGGAAACATGAACTTTACTAGACTTTCCACATGATTTTAAAGTGTGCTGACTCTTTAATATAAATACAGCATCTAATTAATGACTAAAAATGGCTTCTATATTCCTATGTAACGTTCGTCTGTATGCATCTCTCTTAAGTTTATATTTTGCTGTAAGTACTATAGATGTTTCAGTCAATGGTGAACTTCAAAAAGGATATTAGTGCTTCTCATGGTAGTATCATATCCATCACTCTCTTCCATTAAAAACCATGTAAGTGTCTAAAAAGCATAACCACCCACATGACATGCAAAGGACAATGGCAGAAGCTTCAGAGCATCTTCCCAGCAGCAAATAACACAAACAAGCCTTCTATGTTAATAATGGAAAAATTTATTTACTTAGAAATATAATCAAAACAGCATATTCTTAAATACAAATTACAAAAAGTGGCTGGTTTAACTAGGTAATAAAATGAAACATTCTAGTGCAAGTGTATTCACAATTTTTCACAACTGATAATTGATAAATTTTCACAAGTGTACTGACAAATTTTCATGGTCATGAATAAATAAAAGCATAACTAAAAAAGTCAATATATCTTTCATTAACCCTTTGGGAAGCTAATCTACAGCAAAGAAATCAAAAGAAAAAAGAAAAAAATCCAAAGACATTTTTCACAAACATCTGACTTCTCAAAGCATAGTCCAGATCTCAAAACCACATAGATTTAATCTCCCTTTGATAAGAAATGAATGTGAATCAAATTCACTATAAAGACATCAAAATCAAGGTGGAACTGAAAATAACAGCAATTAAATGCAGTATTCCTCATTAGAACAATTAAAAACATTTTCCCTCCAGGGATTAAAAGAATTGTTTTCCAGTTAGGAGGATGGGTATTGGCGGCATAAAGGGTGAGATAGGGGTACACACAAATGGGCAGATAAACAATTAATTAGGAAAGTCAATTTAAGGAGGATGAACATTAAGATCGCTGAAAAGCACCATAACATAATCAGTTTTTTTCCCAGTTACTTAGAGGACAATGTATAAATTTACATCTTCCCTTGTTGCTTAGTTATGAAAAGAAATGTTCATTATTCGACCCACTTCTCTGAAGAGGAAATATGCATGCATTAAGATAAATATGATTATAGATTTATATTAACAATATACAGATTTCAAAATTGCCCAAAGAGACCTGATTTTGAACTGGGTGTTTTAGGTGGTAAACCATGGAAATGTCAACTTTGATTTGAGCTAACAAAAAGGAATTTAGAGGATGGATAAGCTCCAGGACCTTTGAATTAAATGAAAGACCAGAACACTCCACAGAATGTCTGCAATAACAGTCTCTACAGAAAATTATGAGGAACTACATAAATCCACCCTCTTCCTCTTCACACAGGCTCATTAAAGCTGTACTGACTCTCTGGGCAGCTATAATTCTGCTGACTGATACCCTGGAATCACCCTGTCAATACCCAGTGGTGTGCTGCCTCTCCAACTATCTCTGCCCCTAATATTCCTCTCTTTGATGGGATTTGCTGACCTTTAATCTGATGCTAGTTTACTCTCATCACTGAAGTGTAAGTTGGAGAGCAATAAAACGGCAACCTCACTGATTCAAAAGGGAGAGCTAAAGCCTGCTAACTGTGAATCTAACCTTTCATAATGGCTCGCTCTTAAAGGAGGAAGCATGAAGTGGAAGGCAGCTAAAACAAACAATGTGTAATGCTGAGCACAAGATTTATTAGAATCCCATTTTGCATGGGTATTACAAGAGGACACTGGGGCTGTAAACAAGAGATACACAAATATTTGCAAGAGAGACCAAAATCCTGGTCAGAATATCCTTCCACACCAATATAAATCTTCAACAGCTGTGCTATAGGAAATCAAGCAAGGTTAGATGAATGGAAAAATCTGGGATGACTCCAGGTGGATGTAAACAACACTGGAGTAATAAAACCATCATTAAAAATAAGGTGTTTTTCTGTGATGAAGTACGAGACTATAATGACTGGAAACCAAAAACTCACTTTCAAAATAGGTCCTAGGGAAATCAAAGAGTTTGTGAAAATTAAATGCTTCCAAATAATTTTAGTATAATATCAAAGGTAGGTTAATAATAAGACCTCACATTTATTGAGAGCTTTCTATGTGCTAGACACTACTCAAAGTACTTTACCTGTATTAACTAATCACCCCTAAGTAAGGTAGGTACTATTCTTAAGCCCATTTTAATTATCATGAAACTGAGGCACACCACGGTTAGATCCAATGCTCATGGTCACATAGCTAGAAGGTGAAAAAGCTAGAACTGGATGCAGGACAGTCTGGCTTTACAGTCTGAACTAACTCTTTACCACCTCTTATACATATTATGTTAAAAGAATCTAAAAGACAGAGTAACTGCCTTACAGAAACACTCATTTCTATTTTATTTTTGTATTTTTAAGAGTTGGTTTTGGGTCATTTAAAAAACATCCTCACAAGACCCTCAGTAAATTTGTGAACTCTCATTCATTAACTTACTTCTTTTGTTTAATATGAAACAATGATTTTGAAGACATAAAAATAAGAAATACCACTGTACGAATAACATCATATTCTATAATTTTGTATTTCTCCAAATTAGTCTCTTGAGGATTATCATCAGGTGTATTTTTCAAAAATACTGACAATTAGAAAGAAATGGGCAACCACTAATTCAAAAGTTAAAGTAATAAAATTCAAATATTTGACATTTTCAAAGCATCAAGCTATACTGATGAAAAGGACAACAAATATATAATGCCATGTTCTCACAAACAGCAACAAATTCTGGCCTCTGTTGTAAATGATTTGAAACTGTCATTGAGTTTTTTGTTTTCATGTCTGGTCCCTTGAGATTTCAACTATTTGGCCAACTAAACTTGAAGAACTGTAACTGAATCACATGTGTATACACAGATTAGTTTAGTATCAACTAGTAGTCCTAATCAAACAAGGCCACATTTCACCTGCTTACACAAAGACTAAGTGTGAGTGTCTTTCATTTCAAATCAAGCTGGTAAACAAAAAAAGAAAGATCTTTCAGGCTGCAAAACACATGAATCTATATAAAATATACACTAAATGCCAGAGCGTAAACAAAGCGGAAGTTATTGCATAACAAATCTCTTTCAATCCTCTTGGGGAAAACAGAGTCTGACAGTATTGGGTTCTAACAGGTGCAGATAGCAGAAGAATTACTTATTCATTCTACCAGAAAGAAAAAGAATAATAAAAAGCATAATTTAATTTATAATTTATGTTTACAAGTGTTATTTTTAAGAGTTACAGTCTGCTTTGCAGATTACTTGGTCTAGTTCAAGTTGACATGCTGCATCATAGAACAAGCCTGAAGGGTCTTCACAACATGTACAGTAATTAACACGTCATTAACACATTAACTAATATACATTCACCATCATCAATGTTAATAGCATAATAATTAACTTATTGTACATAGCACATAGCACCCCCTGGCACTTTTCAAAATAAATTTGGAAGTGCATACTTTCAAATATTTAAAAAGGTAGCTATTCATATTGAAATATTTTCATCAATAAACAGTTTTATATGTGTATTGTGTGTGTTTTAAATGAGGCATATTTAGTGATACTACAAATTAAATCTGTATCTGATTCAAGCTGTAGTGGTACAAAAATACAAAGAACAAAGACAAGCCTTACTCTGTGAAAGAACTAGTAATACATTAAAAATTTAATACTTGGCAGGTCAAATCTGGATACTCTCTGCTGAAGACAACCAATATTAATGAATCAGACTACAGAGTCATTGTCTACAATCCCAAAGGAAACAATAATGCGAGTACAACAAATTCTTCTTGCAAGAGAAAATCCTGCAAAACTACTTAACAGAATAACACTGGTCAATGCTCTAATCATACGTTCGTTAAACCTTATATAATGTTTTCAAATATGCATGCAATCCAGGTCCAGCTTTAACTAAAAATTCAGTCTAATTTTATTTTTCAGTTTAGGTTCTTGGAGTAAACATCTTTGCATAAATATTTGCCTCACTACTAGCCTCTCTCATATAAGAAACCATCATTTCTCTTTAAAAAAAAAAACCACAAGTTCCGTTTTATTTCCACATTAGGTATCTAAAAGATATATTTTTTAAAAAGCAGCTTCTTCAAGAAACAGAAGATTTGGGTTTCTCTAACAAAGAAGGTGACACAATTAAAGTAAGGCAAAGAAAAGACAACATCGTGTGTCATGGTCTAGGCAAGGTCCTGTCAGATCAGGTAGCTACTTTTCACATTTGATCTGGAGAACTCTTGAGTAGTAAACTGACAAGAAAAGAATGTAGAAGGATGAGACAACTAAAATAAACACATTATAAACAGTCCACCAGGTGGATTCAAATTGATTACTACCTAGTTTTTGTTGTTGTTGTTTGTTGTTGTTTGGTAACATTCTTTGAAACTGTTACTGGAAGTAAGACCCTCTAGAAAACATGTAACTGGTTAGTGGGTTCAATTAACTACAGGACACCCACTATGTTTCAAGCCAAATTATTTTCCTTTACATTCTTTTCAGCTCAATCTCCTTTTATTTATGCTCTCAGTCAACAAACCTTTACTGAGTACCCACTATATGCACAGTACTATACTAAAACCTACACATACATAGCTGTTCAGCAGAAACTATTGATCATAACAAAGTCTTAGTAACTTCAGGCTTCACTAAGAAAGTTGTTTCAGAAATACAATTTTGAAGTAGAATTGCTATATATTTTAAATCGACTAATATATTATCTGCTAAGATTATTGTATAAAAATACCTATACTCATTCAGTTTTTCATATAGCCAAGAAACTCATATACACAGTTGAATGCTAGATAATAATCTACAAATGGCCTATAAGTGAAAAGCATTTATTTTAAAACATGAAATTTATCATTATCTTTACTTAAATCACTTTTGTTACCAGCCACCTTTGAGCTCCCTGGCATTACTGATGGAAGCGGGTAGATATCACATCGACTTGAGATAAGAAAACTAATGGAAATATTAACTTACAAAAAGGGATGCTAAATTAAATTTTCTTCCAGTTTTCAAATTCTATAATTCTGGGATAGTGTCAAATAACCTTTAAAAACTATATAAGCTTCTAAAAGGTATTTGAAGCCATTTTTTAGAAAAGATTTGAGGATTCTCACTTGGCATCTACAATACTAACAGTTTTCTTATATTTTGTTAGAGAATAAATTATAATTTAATCATTGAACAATAAAGTATCTCCCTATACTTTGGCCTATGGGATGAACCTGAAAGCAGAAGACCCCCACATTTAAGCTTTTGGTTTCCAGGTATTACACTGAAAACAACGGTCGGTTATCTGATAAAATAAATTCCACATTCAGCACATTGCTTAGTGGATGTGTCTCTGTTTAAAAGGTATCAAGTTATATTTGGGGAATTAGTATATGATATAAATAATACCATGAGTGTACGCAACTAGGACAAAACTCATTTGCTTTCGCTACATCTCTTTGTGGTTTGTTTGGGTGTAAAGCCACCTGCCTGTAGAGGCTACACTGTGAATGAGCTGAACGTCAGCAGTTTATCCTAGGGTCATCTGCACTACATACAATTATGCTGGGGTCACCTGGGTTATATAGGAAGCCTGAAGTTTTAAACTGTCATTAGAATATTGCGGCCTGATTTTAACAATACAGCAGTGCTTCTAATGATCTTAAAGGTAATTCACTATTCAGACCCCAAGCAAAAGATGCAAATGTAGCACTGAAAGCTCCTTATTAAATACCCACAGGCTACATCTCTGTACAATAAGTGGTCCAGGTCTTTTTAGAACATACTAATTAGATGAACAGAGAATCAGAAAAATGCAAAACCAGGTCATGCAGCAAAAATGGTGAAGTGTTAAAAAAAAAAAAAAAAAGGGCGGGATGTAGGGGGAGGGGTGTTTAAGAATGAGAAAGGCATACCAAATAACTCCATCCTATCATTATTAAAAAATTATCTACAATAAAGAGGCAAAATAAATCATGTCGGGTCACTATCTGACTCACCCAAATTAGGGTGGATATTACTATTAAAGTTAAGTTTTAAGTTTATTGTCAGAGATATGCTTAACTGATGATACAATACTATGAATAATACATTAAGCAAAAGCCCAATCTAAAATTAAATTTGCCTTGGGTTATCTCCCATTACTATAAACATTCAGAATTATTCTGGTTTATAAATGAAAGCTAATATCAAAAAAATACTTTTGGGGGGCTCTTCTCTTTAATAGTTACATATACAGAGTTGCTAAACCAGTATCAACACAGTTTTACAAAAAAAAAATGCCTCCAATTCTCAATTACTTCTAGACAAGCACATATAAATTTAATAGGAAATATTACCTTTGTCACTTAAGATGTACCAAATTCAAATAATTTATTCTCACATGAAGTGTTTGGACAAATTATCTTTTCTTTTTAAAAATGAAGTCTCCTTGTTCTAATCCTAACTTTGCAGAAACTGCAGAGGGAGAGTCTATACTATGTTCTGGCAACTGAGGTATTGAAATCTTCGCCAGCTGACCAAAATGCTGTAAGACTATCAACCGCATTTTGAAGCTGTTTGATTTGTGCTCTACTCCCCTCTCTTCATGTACCTACCCTCTGACAATAACCTCCCCTGCCTGTGGGTGGGCGCTCTCTCTCTCTCTCTCTCTCTCTCTCTCTCTATATATATATATATACACACACACACATATATATATATAGAGAGAGAGAGAGATACATATCTCATCATCTAAAGAATGTGAAGTACACAATAAGGGAGAAAACAAAGTAGGCATATGACATAAAAGACTATCATCTCATAAGTTTTTTGGAAAACAATTTAGCTTCCTTAGAAGCACAGCAGCAGCATTCCTTTCAACACCATAGATGTTTCTTTTACCAAACGACTTATTGGAGAAAAATACCTCCTGATGTCTAAATGGGTTTCTGAGAGTTGTTTTTGTTTTTGTTTTCATACCCATCAGTTCCAAATTCAACCATTTCTATTTCATTACTTGTGTGTTCTTCCAAAAGATTTAATGTTTTACATAAATGTAGCCATCGACTTTAAACAATAAATTTGTGCTCATTTAAAAAATTGTACTCATATGCTTTAAACAACTTAAACATTTAATATAAAATAACTGTAATAAAAAAAATCATGAATATCCAAAAGAATGTACTAAATCAATCTGCTACAACTCGAATTTATAAAACAGAGCACTAGACTAGAGGTTCAGCATTCTGTATTTTCACTTCATATCTGCTCTGTTATTTGGTTGTATGGCCTTGGGCAAGTCATGCCTCCCCTGGGTCTAATTTCCCTCATCTATCAAATGAGAGGGCTGAGCTAGATGTTCCATAGATTCCTGAACCAGTTCAGAATTTAGTTAGGACTCTCTGACATTATAACTACAAACTACAATAAGTGGCCTAATGATTCTGAAATGGGCCCTAAAATTCAGAAGGCCCTTAAGCTTTTTTTTATTTTTTATTTTTTTCAGAAGATGGGGTCCTGCTATACTGCCCAGGCTGAACAAAAAAAATGTATTTTATTTACTCTCTAAAGCAAATGGGAATCATTATTATACTAAATTCCCTAAAACATAGGGTGCATCACAATCCAAAGGAGACTGTGAAAATTTATGGGAAAAGTTTGCTCTTCTATCAGAATCAGGCTGTGCTAGGGAAGACAGGTAGAGGTGGGGAGAGGTTGGGAGATGGTAACCTTACTGGTGAGAATAGTAGCTTCCAACTGATAAATTTTATTCTAAAAACGCAAAACCACTGCTTCACGAGGTCAAATCTGTTTTTTCTAGCTAAGAGACCACAGGTCCAAAGAACTAAAGGGCAAGCAGGGACCTCATTATTTATCAATTCCATCATAATTATTTACTGTTGACTTGATGCTCAAGTTAGAATTCTTATGTATAGATTACTATATTTAAATGGCCATATCTGTTAAAGAAGGATGTATTTTGTAGTATATTGGGTAATTCTTCAATTATAGTAAGTCACATTAATATCTTAATTATTATAAGAATGACTAAGTGAAATAAGTATACTTTAAATTTTATTAAAACACTCAGTCCTTAATTAGGGCTTAGTTAAGTTGGCTAGTGGTAAATATATGGATGCTATGAGAATGATAATTCTGGCCATGTCTAATACAGAGTAAACATGCACTTCTATGGAAAGCTCCCATAAACTTTGATGCTGTTTCTTACTGCAGTGCAATACTTTTAAATCAGATGCCCTCAAATAGCAGTTTTCCCTATATAAACTAGAAGTACAATAAATTTTAGTATGTGGTTTTTTTAGACATGTGAATACATTTTGCTGGTATGTGTGACATTTTAGAATGGTTTAGTCTTCTAACTAATTTGTTGAGAATGATGCAAATATTTTAAAGAAAAATTGTAATTAACATTGGCTAGAATGAGACAATAGTGATAATTCTGAGAATCCAGAAAAGGCTTCATCACTTCACACTCAGATCATTTGCCAATCCAAAATGTACTCTATTTTTTCTGGTACTCTTAATAAATTCTTCAGTTTGATTGGATGGCATAACAAGCAAACTATCTTATGAATGTTTTTTGCCCTCAAGAAGCTATTCTAAATGAATTAGTCTTCCACAAATTAATGAATTCATATTTTAAGATGCATTTGCAAAATGTCCTATCATTCCAATGCTAATCTGCAACCTAGTTAAGAAATGTTAGCCTAACAGGAAAAAAATTCTAATGCGAATGAATGTCATGTTTGCACAGAAAAAAAAAAAACAAAAAAGACAAGCGAATATGAAGCCCATATGTACTGGCTCTGAAAAGACACTGTATTTAAGTGATTTTACTATGCATATTATTTCCAAAAGTCAATAGCATTTAGATATATATTTAACTATTGAAACCTTTTTAACAATGATTAAATTTTTAAAATCACATTAAATTACATGTAATTTCTTGAAATCAATTATAGATGAACAGGAAAGGAAACAGTTAATATACTAATTACAGTAATTAAGAGTTGCCAATTTAATTATAGCTGGGGATATGAATGTTCTAACATTTGTTAGAGTGTAAAGAACAAACCTTTAATGCAGAGACTTTGTTCACAAACATCTAATGGAGACCTCCTCTACCTCACTCTGCTTCTCTGCTGACACAACAGCAATGGGTTCAGATTGAAGAACTTGTCAGCAATCAGGCAGGGGGAGGCTAATTAGCTTGCAGGTTAATGAGTGTGATGGCTCTTGACAGCATTTTGTTACAGCCTCTTCTGTATTTAAACAATAAATGATTACTTATATACAGTTGAGACATCCTAACCATAACAGCCAAGCACACCTTTAGTTTTACAAGTATCAAATCAATTTCTTTGTTTCTAAATCAAAAATATAAAATTTGCATTAGTTACAACTCTATCACATTATCACAATATGCTGGAAAGAAAACGGGCATTTTTAAAAAGGCAATAAATATACTTTATGTAGAGGTATGCCCTTTGAGTTGGAAATTTCCATTGTAAGGATGCCTGGTAGGCAACATAATTGGGCTGCTGAATGATAATTTAAATATAGCAGCTTTTTTGAAATGTGCAAGAACTTTCCCTTAAAAAAAATTCAAGGAAGATTTTTGTCTTAGTTTTTTTATTCTAGGTTTCTCTCTGTGAAATAGGTACATAAGGCACACACAGAGGAATCTCTCTGCTTACCTTTCGGTTACTAGGGATTTGAAAACAGGTGGTGAATTAAGGAAATAGCTCTATTGAGAGATTAACCCATTTCATCAGCCAGTGGAGAAGGAAATAAGAACATTTTTACAGCATCTCTATAATCCATATATTTAGTGGTAACAGAAATGCCTTAATAAAAGCACTAAGAAAGGGAGTAACTGAGTATTTTGCAGCAGTTTGATTTACTTTGTAAAGTAGCAAGTATTAAAATCTAAGTAGTGTGATTTTTATTTACATGAGAGGAAAATGATATGTGTCCAGGAAAACCTTATCTGAGAATTAAACTGAACTTTAACTGCATAATATCAAGGGAAGGTTATTTCAATTTAATATTCAGTGTTCCCTAGAAATTTGAACACAGACACAGTAGAAACACCTGCTGAGATACACACTGCTTTCTAAATTATTTTGTATGCATGAAAATATTATTTGTGTACCTTCTTACTGCTGTATGATGAACATTTGAATAAAATAGAAAAGTAATAAAATTTCAAATAAGTACAGCTCTAATGCTTTTCTTTTTATGTTTAAGAATAAAAAGTATTATATCTATCACAATTATGGTAGCCAATAAATAACTTACATCAAAAAGCTTTAGTAGACCTGGACAGATTTAGTGGATGAAAAAGGAAACTAGTATAAAAACCAAAAGTTCGTTGTAGCGCTAAAAGCTCCAGGTGTATTGAGTACCCATAATTTCCAAGGGGTGAAAGAAAATGCAAGTTTAAATTCTGTGGTAGTTTGTCACTTCCTTTGGGTTATTTGGAATAATAAATCCTTAGGGTCAAAATACCAATACTTCAAAATTTGTATATCAATTGTGTGCTACTTACACATCTGAATTCTGTAAACAGTATATATAAACAGTATGTGAAAATAGGTTTCTCTATCATGTGTACATTCTTAAATAACATAGTATTAATTAGCTTACAGGTATGTTTATCACACATACATGCAGCCTGCTGCACATTTTATCATTTATATCCTTAAGCCAGTTAACACAAATCTGTAAGCCCCAAAGGTCACAATGCTGTGCCAAATCTAGGTGGATGTATAAACACAAACTTTTCTTAAGTTCTAACACAATTAAATCTTAGAGAATCAAAATTTTCTCTGAATTATATGATGAATCCCAACCCAGTGACTTTTTTGAGAAGACTGACACCTACCCAAAATCAAGACCCATTCTGCCTGTTTAAATGAGAATATTCCTCAGTCTGAAAAATTATTTATAGAGGTTTTTTACTACCCTTGTATACTGCAATGTTATTTCCTTTCCCACACACTAGCAAAGTCCATTTTCACAACTGCTATAAAGCGGCATGTTCACAGCTAGTAAAACAACTCAATAAATAGCCTCACGAAGCTATAGCTGTCTCATATCCTTTCCTCAATAAAAACAGAGGTGAACTGCTTATTTTCAGCAGCACACTATAAGAAGACAGAAGCATTATGACTGCTCATACATTCTGACTATCATTTGCCACAAGCTATATCTGTCAGCATTAAATAAAGCTGCATTATAAATGTAAACAAAACACCCACATCTACAAAATGAGCTGTCCGCCATGGCTATAGGCATGAATTGAACCCGCTTATTGACTCAGGTTGCTCTTTTTATTTATTCTTCTACAAAGACATGCATTTACTTTACCCTACAAGCACAGTAGGTTTCAGAAAAGCAACTAGTCTTGTGCTAGAGCAAAAAAAAAAGGCACATGTTAACAAATGCATATCTTAATAAGAATAACATTATATGGGCAAACAGAGCCCAACTGTTAAAAAATGGATTTATTTTAAAAGGTTATCCTAGATCAAAACACTAAATCATAAATAATCTATGGACTCAGTTCTCTAAGTATATATTTATAAACTACAACAAAGTAATTTACTGTCAAAAACAACAGAACTTTATTTTCAAATATTTAATAGAAGTGAGTATTTAATGACAAAAAATTAGCCAGGCGTGGTGGTGGGCGCCTGTAGTCCCAGCTACTCAGAGAGGCTGAGGCAGGAGAATGGCGTGAACCTGGGAGGCGGAGCTTGCAGTGAGCCGAGATTGCGCCACTGCACTCCAGCCTGGGCGACAGAGCAAGACTCCGTCTCAAAAAAAAAAAAAAAAAAGAAGTGAGTATTTAATGAATGCTGCTCACACAGTTGTCCCACCTTCTATGGCTTGGGTATTCACTGACAAAGTAAATAAGTGAATATTCAGGATATCCAATCATGCAAGGTATAAAATTAATTCAAGCTGCCAACAAAAAATAGTTTCTGTAGAAAATGAATATACTATTTGCAAAATGCCTTTTGTACTTTTTCAAGTGTTTTATGCTTTATGCAACTATATGTAGCCATGGTGATACATAATAGAAACAGGTAACAAAAACTGTGAGCTTAAAAACATTTTGCCAGCTTTACTTTTTTTTTTTAATCCGAGGAGTTAATAGATCACTCTGAACCTACTGCAGTAAGTTTGTATCTCACTTAGAATGTTTCGAAAAAGTAAGGAGGAGGCTCTTTCTCTTTATTATTGTTCTATGATGAGCCATAATGCTAGGGAAGTGCACATCTGAAATACAGATACACTGGATTCCTAAGTGTGAATGTTCTAACAGGTGTGCTGCACATGAAGATTTTAGTTTATTTTCAGGCTTATTCTGAAAAGGACCATCATCATGCCAATCATGACAAATGAAGGTATGTTTTGAAGACATTCATTACAGACAGAGCCAGAGTATACATATAAGCCACCAATGCACATGCATTACAATAAAAATGAAATACAGCATTCTTTCAAACAACCACATGGGGCTCTTCTGTGTATTTGATCAAATAATTTCTCAATTAGTTTTCTCCACTAAACACTGATTGCTTTGGCCTCGTGTAGACAGAGCCACAGAACTTGATTAAAAATAAGCCTGGGCAGCCAGAAGCCACTGGATAGATTTCCAGATGACAGAAGATCTGAAGATATGCAGAGCCCAGCAGTACTCCAAAGAGTTTAGTCTTTATTCATCACCTGTTGAGCAACTCAAGAACCCCTAAGAGGTCTGAAAGTTTATACCTTTGTCTCTAAGTGCAAAAGAGTCCACAGATTAAAGTCTCGATTTTAAAAGCAAGAAGTAAAATGCAACAGTTAAAATATTAACATATACTGTCACAACTTATTCTTATGTAGGACATCATTCCCTATGAAAGGGAAAGCATAAATGTTCTTTGCTTCTCACTATTGGCATAGATTGATATTAATTATTACTGCTTTTCCTCTCTAAAATAAGCTTGTTAACAAGAACTACAGGATTGCTTACAGCTGCTATCCATTGGGTAGGGTTGCATCATTGTTTATGATGTTTACAGAAAAAAGGGAAATCAGTACAAAGAAATAGTATGGAGTAATTAATGTATTGTAGTGTAGTAATTTCCACTTTCTACCTCCATTTAAATAAAATAAAGCTCTATAATGCTAGCGTAAATCAGGGGGAGCCACAGGGGAGCACAGCGAGGCAAAGACATTAAAGCCAAACCAAAGCCCTTCTTCACCCAAGCTACTATTATTATTACTTGTGCAAAGCAAATATTCAGCCTCCAACCCTAAATCATTTCAATTCCTATTTCCAAGTATAATTTAATCTCTTTCAGCGACACTTGATGCTTACTTCATCACAGCATAATGACAGATTAAAAAGTTGTTGAATTAAATATTAAAGAGGACTTCAGGCAGTTCTGCATTTTTAAGGAATAACACAGATTGGGGATGAAATGAGAAGCCCAAATGCATATTTTATACCAAAAGGAAAGAACACATATATTTTTCCTTCAGGCCACCTACTTTGTAATAAAACACAGGGCAGGCTTTATTTAGTGCATAAAAATGTGAAATAGTATCATAAGCTTCATATCACTATAATCTGGCACCATACAATGATGTCAAAGCTAATGATACCATGTAAGAATATGACTTTTTTGGTGAGTATCTCATTTAAATATTTTTAAAATAAGTATATTCATAATTTATACTTCTGCTTTCTGATTTTAAAAATTAACTTATTTTGGAAATTTATCTCAGAGATAAAAATCTCACAGATGATAGCATCAAAAGCAAACCATTATGTAAATGACATTATGATACAAACTGTTCTGAGTGGGTAGAAAAAAAGTTGAGCCATAGTTGTACAGTTCCAATTAAAATGCTGATTGAGGCCAGGAGTGGTGGCTCATGCCTCTAATCCCAGCACTTTGGGAGGCCGTGGTGGGCAAATCACTTGAGGTCAGGAGTTGGAGATCAGCCTGACCAACATAGCAAAACTCCATCTCTACTAAAAAAAAAACACAAAAATTAGCCGGGCATGGTGGTACGTGCCTGTAATCCCAGCTACTCGGGAGGCCGAGGCAGGAGAATTGCTTGAATCTGGGAGACAGGGGTTGCAGTAAGCCGAGATCATGCCAATGCATCCAGCCTTGGGGACAGAGTGAGACTCCGTCTCAAAAAAATTAATAAAATAAAATAAAATGCTGATTGAACTGGTAGGCCTAATTTCGGAAGCTCCCTTTACATACGGGTAAAATTAAAGATGAAATGCACATAATAGTAGTCCCTTAACTCTTAAACAGAATAGAAACAGAGTCAAAATACAAAATTCTGGGACTACATACTTAGGATATGCACAGATAATGATACATAGATACACATGGTTAAAATTCCAAGGGCTCATGGTTAAATGGCTAAATTTGGTATATGTTTTTAACTTTGTCATTTTTAAAGAATAGAGATGTTTTTCCTAAGGCTTAAAAGAAAATAAACTTTTGAATTTTTCTTTCATTGTGAGTTCAAGCAATGTAGTAGGAGAAAAAATTAATTCTATAAACATTTTATTCTATTTGTGTAACATCAAATTGCAATCTTTTGTACATCCATATATTTTTACACAATGGCTGTAAGTACCTAAGCACTTTCTTCTGTGCTTTTTCATTTCATTTTCCTGTTTTACCAATACTGTCCATTTGACTGCACCTCATGGAACTGCCATTTTCTAAGTCACAAATGGTCAGATATCAACTTCTAATGATTTGGCATTCATTTTAGATAGTTGCATCTTTATATATTTCACTTGAGAAAATAAACGGTTATCTATAATAATAAATTGTAAGTACTTAAAAGTGACTTTTAAAAATGTATTATGGAAAGATCAATGTTTTCCTTATAGGCCAAGGAAGCAAATTTCATTTGTTTTTGAAAATAGTTCATTTTTTGAACAAGTGCAAGTACAAATGTCAGAAAAGAGTATTAAACATTTTTAAAGTAATACATGTTATCTATTTCATGATTTTTTTTCTTTCAGAAAGAAAGAAAAAGATAAAAGTAGTAGACTGGTTTCTTCAGAAATTACGACTTTGGCTAGGATAGAGCTAAACGTCATCATGGTTGGCAACTACACATGGCCTTGAAAGGATGGCCTAGTTCCTTTTGGAAAAATTTTCAGTGTGATTGCTCCTGGCCAAATGTGACAGGATTTACTCATGAAATGCTGTGCACACAATCCTTTATTTTAAAGAAACGCACAAAATATTACCATGCAACTGTTTTGTTAATCTAAAAAGGGGCAAGGCTTCTTTTTTTAATCTTTTCAAATCTCAGTGGTCTGTTGTTCTGCTGGCTCAGATACTTGGCTAGTCATTCCTTGCAAACATATAATTCTAGTCCCACACAGTTAGATGCATACACTACACTGCAGAAATACTGCACAATAATCTTTGCTGATATTCTTTAAAGTACAAAAAGAATAGAGAAAGCACATTTATCCTCCCTACCATCCCCAATATTTCTTGACTAGAGCCAAGTCACTGGGGGTGGGATGGCGGAAGGCAGTGGTGACAATAGCAATCTTTCTATGGTGTCCGTATTTAAATGCTGGAAAGAACAATAATTTTGGTTTTCTGGAATGTTTTCCAACCAGTAATAATGAGGTAATAATTTCCCATCACCTAGGACATAGTAGGTACTCAAAAAACGTTTGTACGTTTAAATTCCCTGTGGAATTCCCTTTGGCATTCAGTCTCCCATTGAAAAACACAGCCATTAAGTTAGGATACTTCAGAGTCAATTACCGTGGGAAAACCTCCCAGATGATGTTTCGTACTTATGGTGAAGGGTTAGTTATTTTTTTCTCAACCACCATTGTTTTGAAGCTGGTTGGGAATTTTTTCCTATCTGTTGAAAATGTTCACATGGTGATTATGCAGTCCTCCTCTGAGAAAACGGAGTCGGCAGCATCCCAGATGTTTGAAATCAAGAAAATGCATCCTCTACCGTCGCCAGGCCTCAAATCAAGTTTCTGGTTTGGATTGGAAAAGCACTAACTTTGGGACCACGGAGAGGTTCTGACTCGCAGTGGGTGCTGACCCCAGGGCACAAGGCCGGCGGGCAGCGCGCGTTCTCTGGGCTGCAGCCCGCTAAGGTCAGCTGCTACTGCGGGGCGCGGCCGGGACCGCCGGCGCGGGGGACCGCTCGGGGCGCTCTGCCCCGCGGCTTTCGGGGCCCGCCGGGCAGCGCCAGCGCGGGCGGGCATCGGGCGCGCCCATTGTTCTCGCGGCGCGGAGCCGCGGAGCGGCGGGCGGCGATCCGGCTCCCCCTCCCGCGTTCGCACCGGGAGGCCCCGCGGCCCGGCCCCGCTCCCCGCCGCGGCGCGCCCCCGCCCCGCTGGCTGACAGCGAATTCTCACCGCCCTGACTGCATAATTAATGTAAATGGAGCAGCCTCCGTGTCATGTGCGGGCTCTTTGGGTTTACTTTTGTGCGACACTTACACAGGAATATTAACTAGAGAAAGCAGCATCACAACAGGGGTGGAAAATCAGCCTGTCAGGGACTCATTGCAAATGCCACGGAGAGCGGAGCGGCTTCAAGATTGTTTCATCAAGGTGATTGAGAACAAAAACTACTGAGGAAAGAAAATTCGAGCTTAAACTGAGCTCCCATACATCCATTATTTATCGCTCTAGATCCTTTAGGAACGAGATTTCTAACACATCTTTATGCAGAACTCGGGACTGGAGGAAAGGGGCGAGGCCGCTGCGTGTGTGCACTGCCAAGCGAGCCGTGGCTCGGCCCGTGCGTGTGCAAGCACCCCTGCTCCCCAAGTGTGCAGACGCCTTTCCACAGCCCACAGCCAGAGAGGGAAAGGCCCGGGCCAGGAGACACCTCTCCACGGGTCAGTGAGTTATTCCAAGAAACCACGGGGAATGTGGGAGAACCCACACTTAACTGAAATTAAGGCCTACGTTCCTGGGGATGCTAAGAGCCTTGCAATAAGGTGTCTGGTGTATAGGGCTGTTATCCACTTCCAAATTACGTTAAGGCCATTTTATTGTAATACGTGGTCACTGACTTTTCCCTTTCATAACCTGCTGTGGGTTGAGAATACCTAAAAGTCAAAAGAGTAAATTCCCAAAGCATATTTTACACCCAAAAATGTACATTTTTGGAAAAACATTTTCACTTCATACTCATAATCATCCAGAATATTCCATATTGGATGTGTCCTCTTTTCCAAAGGAGCTGAAAAGGTGACTTCCCAAATCTGAATGCAGCCTGACCTAAATTAGCACCCAATCCTGCTTACACTTTCCAGTCCAGACTTATTGGCCTGCCATAAAAATTATTTTAAAAATTAAGAATTTATATCTCAAATATAAAGTTACTAGAATTCATTTAGACTGAAACAGGGCATTATAAATTTATAAACAAATTAATTCCCAGTTTCATCAATGCTCTGTTTTTATAATGAGTAAGTAATCAAGTCCAAAACTTTACTAAGTTTTTACCCAATTTAGGAGAGGAAATACAATAGAAAACAAACAGCCAAAAAAAAAAAAATTATTCAACAAGAAAAAAAGACTATGGTTGCAAATTTTAACCCCAGAGTGTGTTAAGTGTTAAGGAACCAAAAAAAAAAAGTAAGAAAAGAAATATCAAATCGTATCCCTCCCAAAAAAATGCCATCAAGTGAGAGCATCTGTTTCTGGTAAAGCACGTATGCCGCCTCTCCTCTCCTACAGCAGAGTGACTTAATCCTGAATGTTCTCAAGGAATTCCTCCATACAAAGGGTCAATTGTATGCTACAGAATAACCTTACCCGTATTTGTCTACTAAATGATTGAGAGCTAAATCCATCTGCATGTCTTTACTGGCTTAATTAAATATAGGTACAATAACTGAAAATAATTCAGTACACTACACGACAGAAGAGATCAAAATGGACATGCCGATCAAAAGGTTTACTTTAGACAGGAAGCAGCCCGTCAGACCATTGTTACAAATTAAAGGTATTATATTCAGGTCATTTTTAATCTCTTAAAAATGAATAACCCATATTAAATCATTTTTCTCCACAGAGGTAACATTTCTTTTATGTCTAAATGCACATATTCCTCACCATGCTTCAGTTCTTTTACTAGTGGTAGACGTCTATTACACTTATCATGTAAGTCAAATTCACACCAAGTTTGGATTCCTCTCTCTTTACATGATATAACTGATTCATCACACATTTGCACTTAAAAAATGAGAATTCACAAGCTGATTATGCATAGTAATCTATCTCCTGAATCTCATTTTACTGCAGTAAAATTCTTATTGGCATTTTGTAGTTAATAACTTCTATATTAACAAATGCTGCTTTATGTCCAGACACTATGCTTGATAAATATGAGATAAATTTACCCTTACTTTCTAACAACAACTAAATTAGCTTTCTAATTCTGGAACTTTTTACTTTTAAGAACTTAAAATCTCATGTATATCAATTTTACTGTTTTTAAAAAGATACCAAATTTAGGATCAATATACAAAAAACAAAAATACACAGAAAAGTCCCTTGAGATACTGATGTGAAACCTGCAGCTCATTGATTCTGTTCTTGATAATATGTTGTTAAACTGGCAAACATGCCGACCTTGTGTGCAAAGACGGAATTGTGCATACACAACATAAAGTTAAAAAACAGCTTCAAAATGTCTGTTTAAAACTGTAGGCTACAAAATCTTAAAATACAGACAAGCATTCCATAGTTTATTTTAAATTGGCAACCACAATTTAACAAGCTATTCTAACAAATGATTAGCATAGCATGTGCTTTTCTTTAGCCATCAATTATGACACAGGGTAATGCAGGGCACAACTTAAGTGTCAAATTACAATATGCTATACAAAACCACTTTGCAACACAGCTTTCTGTTTGCTTAGCAATTACTACAGAGCACACTGCTTTTCATGAAAGGAATTGGTCAGAACTGTTTATAAGAATTACCACAAATGTTTATATATTTATATTATAAAGAATTAGTTGACAATTTCATAAAATTTCTCTTCAACAATTTAATAAAATGGCTGGGTTATTTATCTTGTGTTGGTTGAAAGCTGTGCATACAACCAAAATGGTCTGGGTTGTCTTCTTCTTAAAATGAGATTCTTCCATGATATGTGACAAAAGTAGAATAGTATTTTTCCAAGACCAAAGTATGAAAAGCCTTTTTACTAATTTGTCCACCAACAAAATTAAAAACTTTTATTGTATGAACTGCTGTATAGTGAAAATCTAAATTAGTGAAGTCTGTAATCATTCTGAAGACAGAGTAATGTCTCTTTAAAATCTTCAATAAGGCAAACATGGATTTAAATGCAAAATAAAAAAAATTTTCAGAAATGTTGTTCAAGTTGTAATTTTCACACAGCAGTCACTATCTCAATACTTGATCTATCAGTGGTAAAAATGAATAAAGGTTATCTGTCTTAATTGTAGGACCATCCATTAATTCATAAAACTCTTATGTGAATAAATACTTAATGAGAAAAGGGAAAAAATACACAAAACAGTTTTTATGCTGGTTTTTTCCGTTCTGCTGCTGTCCTTTCTCTTGCATTTGCCTAAAGGCTCTCAGTAAATTACACTCCCAGTAAATGACTGTAATTTACCCGTTGAATTCCCTTGTTCAGGAAAAGCACAAAAACACATTCCAGCATTTCCACAGCTCAAATTTACCATTCGGGATGTCAAGAACAATCCATGGGCAGTAATTTGAAACTGTTTGAACCTTCAAATGAGGGAAATTAGAAATGTTTTGAGAGCTAAGATTTTCAGTGAGGAGATAAAAACCTGATAAAAATCTCTTAACTGTTCTGTTCCTTTCTTCCCCCTCCCATATCAGAGGCAGAGGCCTATATAAACTATTCCACAGTGGGTTTTGAGACAGTGCTATAGAATATAGCATTAACAAAATAAGTCAAATTTATATTTTCTAGAATAGTTTTTAATGATAATAGACAGTACATTAATGTCACACTTAATATTAAAAACATAGATCCTGCTATACACTTTTTAATCACAACTGTTTCCCCATGCACTATCTACCCTAAACTCAAAACAACTTCCTCCAGTACAACTTACATGAGCAAAGTTGCAAAGACTCAGGGCCCCAGGGATACCTAGCAGTCACTATTAACATTATTTTTATAAACAAGAACAAAGACTTTCTGTTTAGTTACATTTCAATACAGAGAAATCCCATGTACAAAGAAATGTAAACATTTACATGGGCCAAACCTAAATGGTATCATTTAATATTTTAATATTTAACACAGGCCAACATATAGAATAAACCAGCACAATCCCCAATGTAAACACTTATTGCTGTAAAACACACACACACACACACACACACACGCACACACACATCCCCTACAGTTAAGAACGTTCAATAACCAAAACAGCCTATTTCACTCTGTCTAAAGGCAGGTTTTCATATGGCAAAATGGTTATAAATCCTCATTATCCTAAATAAAATTACAGCACTTTAAACATTTCCAGGGAGAACATTCTCTCTTCTAAACAACTACCTTCGCGAGTAATAGGAAGCAATATGGTTGCACTTGTGTCACAGTTGGAAGCCTTTTTAAACTGTCGCCCTGCTAGCAAACTGATTCTACATATTAAAATGAATGTGTTGCTTATTTCAAGGGGAAAAATCATTTATAAAATCAAGACCATTATTAGGATATTGTGACTTACTTCCTCTTTAAAGTGAACCAGAAGTACAGATAGGAATAATCTATATATGTACATATAACTTCACTCTCTACCAATTTGGTCTTACAAGAAAAGATATTCTTGAAAAAAGAGGCTTTCCATATTTAGCATTTAATAACCTAAATAGCCTATTGCCCTAAATATTTATGATCACAAACCATAAAGGAAAGAAAAACTAAATTTCCTTTCTAGGATAAAAGGTGAAGTCATTACAAATATCTCCAACTATATGATAGACCTTTATAAAAACAATACTATGTATGTATTTTTATCTACTTTATCTGACAAATGCATCCTTTTCCCAAGACTTGTGTTGGTATCAAGGAGCACCCTACTTATTATAATAGCTGTATGACTGTAACAGATTCATAATCTGGGTTACTTTAATAGTCGACCTAAGCTGAATTTGTGTGCCCAACTTCTTGTTGTGCCCTGAAGTTCAAAGAGAAAAATGAATGATAAACATTATCATTCAATGGGCAAATTGGGATATTTCTCATGCTCAAATTTGTAATTAATTATGAAAATACATTGCAAGTCATAATGATACTTCTCTCTACATGTTTTTATCTAGGTATACAATAGCCATGATGTTTTTAATTCCCCACAGATGATGAAAGAAGTTATGCATCCCCAAATAAAGGATAAAGATCTCTTACAAGGTACTTACAGGGAAGTGCTGCTCTCTATGCAGTGGTTGCTTTGCTTGTTTATAAAACACTCTTTTTAGAGTCTTCAACACTAGTGTTTGTTAGCATTTAATGTGAATGATTTAAAATTTTTACAGTCTCAGTCTTTACTACATTTGGAGAATGTAGCCAATGAATATTTCCTGTATCATGTGTACTATCCATTGCTTAACTGGGAAAGGAAACTAGTAATAAAGTAATTAACTCCTCAACCAAGAGAGTATAGGTTTTGTTGTTCTTGATTGAAATTCTCTCAATTTCTAGACAATCACATTATCTGCTTCATAATTGCAAACCTGGATGAATTGTTTCTAAAAGTTGCATCATGGCTCATGCCAATAGAACCTATGAATGCATAAAAGCTCCTGTTTCTAATGTCACTGTTATCAAGCCAAAAACAATTATACTCATTTGAGTTATGGCAACCAATAAACTTAGATAATCACCATATGCAACACAACATTTTGGCACTTGAACTTAAAACTCTTGTAGACAACTATAGATTGCTTCTAATGCAGAGCACTCTTGTCCTACCCAAGGCTGCCAATAGAAATGCCAAAGCTGCTGAATACTGCGCATCCTAGTAATGCTGTCAGTAAATGGCACATTCACACAGCCCCCAATCCTCTCTTCCCAGGCATGGTCTTCTCCAGCTGCAGCTTAATTTCCTGTGACTTGCCTAATTACTGTAATTAAGGATTAATTGCCATTAATTATTCACACATAAGCTCATCGCAAATCATGGGGTAAATGTCTTATGAAAGCTGCCATACAAGCCATGTATAAACACACTGGGATGCTTCAGGCAGGCGAATCTATCACTCAGCCCTCAAGCAAATCTCTGTGCTTCTCTTACAAAAACAGCTATAACTCTCAGAAACTCGACAGTCCTTTCAGGTAAGCATTAGGTTACAAAGCATGTTTTCCTGTGGAAGCCACAACGGTTTTATTAGTACTATAAATGCTGTTTTATCTTTCCAACTGCTATTTTTATGTTTCCATTTTTATTCTACAGTGCTCAGTTTAGGACAACCACTTGCTTCAAGGAGGAATGTTTGCAGTTGCTACTTTCCCCATCACAGTTTGAAATAGTTCCATGTGGTTTACAACATATGACCATGTAACTGGGATCAGCATGCCCAAAAAAAAAAAAGTCAAGAGATGGGCTACGCAACTAGGATGGAAACCATTTGATTTTAATCCACAATTTCTGTCCTTGGTGTAAAAAAGTCATAGCACATATTTAGTTGTTGATAGGGTGTTCCTTATAAAGAAGGTTACCAACTTGGCCATGAAAAAAAGTACTACTGACAAGAATGATTGAAAATGGCAAGAAAACAAAATAGCCTTGTATAGATTACTTTTGTATTAGTTAGGTTCACTGTTTTCATGACAGTATCTGGTATTTTCACAATTACAAAATACAGACATCATTTCTTTGCCAAGCTAGAAAAGAAACTGTTTAAGTATTTCTGACAGACTCTGAGCTGATGAGAGAACTTACAAATCTCTAGAAATTGTAAGCCTAACACCTTTTTCTAGTTATCTAAGTTTACCATGTTTGAATGTTTTAAAACACTAGAATTCATTTTAACAACAGAATAAATGATTGTATATATTAAAAGACTTAAACTACATCAACACTATGTATTATCGCTGCCCTAGGAAATTTAAATTTAAGTAGGCAGAATGTTATTCTAATTGTTATGTTAGTTCCTTCTGCAGCAAATTAATGTATGAAACATTTTCATTTTGGTACATGTTTGTGTGTCTTCAGTTAAACATTTATGTAAATGGACCTTCTGTCAGATTTCTAATGCTGCAAATACTTCTCTAAAACAACAACTTTTCAAATACATCATTTAAGAGTTCTTTTCCCCATTTTCTGCAGTACTTGAAATGGGGGTATTAGCGACTAAAATAATTTCAGTTTAAAACCTAAGTTTAAAATACACTGCTTGAATAACTACAGACCATATCTACATGCAGGTAAAATACCAACTAGGCTAACAGAGCCATTGGCTATCAAAAATGAAGAAACTCAATATATAACTTCTACCGTCTAATATCCAATTGACAACATATATTTACAACACAATTTCAACCAAGTCTTAAGAGGAAAGAATAAACTCCTTCATTCTTTGGTTCTAAATTCAATTCTAAATCTGTTGAAGTATGCATGATTTCTGTAGTGATCACAGAGCATGTTTCCAATAACCTATAGCGCCTTCTTTACAAATACCCAACCACCCACTTACAAAATAGAACCAATGTTAAAGACCAGGCAGCTGAAACTACAAAACCAGAGAAGCAGCTCAGCTCTTATATATTTAACGTCTACTGCCCTCTCAAGTAATGAGAGATACACAAAGCCTGATAAAACTCTTCATTTGAGACACAAGTCTTTTTCTGTAACATTAGATTTCTAAAACTGAAATAGTGTTTACAAAGTTCTAAACTTTTTCATTGCTGAATTACATCTGTAATCCAAAAACTGTAGTCTGGAATTTAGTAAAAAATAAAATAAAATTGTGAGACACGGTCTCCCTGACCCCCATGCTGCAATGCAGTGGTCACAGCTCACTGCAGCCTCAAACTCCTGGGTTCAAGCAACCCTCCCACCTCATCCTCCATAGTAGCTAGGATTACAAGCATGCGCCACCACACCTGGCTATTTTTTTTATTTTTATTTTATTTTTTATTTATTTATTTATTTTGCAGAGATGAAGTCTCATTATGTTGCCCAGGCTGGTCTCGAACTCCTGGCCTCAAATGATCCTCCTGTCTCAGCCTCCCTAAGTGCTGGGATTGCAGGGACTATAGGCATAAACCACTGCACCCAGCCCTTAGTAAATACTTAATGGATCCTCCCAAATCCACCCAATTGGACTACTCCTCCCCGAAAAAACATTACAGTAGGAAATTATTAAGGCTCTTAAGGATTTGTAAGTCTAGACTCAAGGATTTCTATATATCTAAGTAATAATTTTAAAACTTGGCTTTGGGAGGCCAAGACAGGAGCATCACTTGAGGCCTGGAGTTCCAACATGCAGGAGCTAAGATTGTCCTACTGCTACACTCTAGCCTCGGACACAGGGCAAGACCCTGTCTCTATTTTTAATAATTAAAAATAATAATAATAATAAAATAGTAAAAAAATAAAAATTTGGAAACTAAATCAACAGGGAGATTCATAAAAACTGATTCTGGTAGAAATGTATAATTATATTGCCAGTGATAATGATGTAAAATCGAATTAAATTGGTGATGAGTTTTTATTATTGTTTTTAAATTCTACCAGAAGTTCAGTACTTTAACTTAGCTGTCAATTTACCAACTAATTCCTATACTCCTATCCTAGAGTCAGCAGCCAGTGACACAGAGAGCTGTTAAAATCTACCATCCCAACACACAGCTTTACAGTCAATGTCATCTAATTGATACTTCCCTATTTTTGTCACCTTGCCTTGATGCCAGCTGCCAAGCTCTGCCATGTCACTTTCCATTTATGGACTCCCAAGTCCCTTGATCTGGCTAATTAGGGTTTATGTGTTAATTGGAGTAAATACAAAGATGAGAGTCACAGGCACAAATTTCAAAGCACAGCCATAAATTGAAGAGCTGATAAGCAAGGAAAAGATGCCTTCATGGAACAAGTGTCAAGTTTATTTTATCACTGGGAAAGATCCAGAATTTCCTGTCAAAGTGACACCCTTAAGTTTTGAAAAGACTTAATGAGAAAAACATTAACTAACACATTGAGAACATTGCTCTATAGCAGTAAAATGCACAATACACCTAAATGCAGTTCAAGAGAGCATAACTGTTTTTAAAAAACTAGTTCTATTCAATAAGACAGTGTTTTATTTCTACTTTATTGCACAAAAAATGTACACCTTGCTTTTAATTTTTAGTAAGAAAACTCTAAAAGAAAATCCAGCATTTGAAAATCATGACACGATTTAAGTGAGAAAAATGACATTTTCATTAACATTTTGGATATATTAAAATTTTTTCTGCTAAAGGATAACTGTTTGATTTTTAAATGATTACCACAAATTACAGCAAAAGATTTTTTGAATATACAGACTTAGGATACTAGATTTCAGATGCCTATCTTTAATGTCAGTTAAGACTGAAATTAATTTAGAAAAAGCATTATTTCTGTAGTAATCAGAGTGTTTCCAACACCCTCCAGAACTTTCTTTACAAGAACATTACTGTCAGCTGGAGACACTGCTATTTGTAGCATCAGGTGATGAAGAGAAAAGTCAGATAATTAATATTGAAAATAACTGGAAGTGCTGATAAAGCCTCCCTTTGCCATTTTGCTTAAGTGTAATGAGAGGGGTACTTTATCTGTTGCACTGCTATGTCTGTTATAGAGACCTGAAATTAGTTAATAATAATGACGGCTGAGAACAGTGGCTCATGCCTGTAATCCCAACACTTTGGGAGGCTGAGGCAGGTGGATCACGAGGTCAGGAGTTCAAGACCAGCCTGGCCAACATGGTGAAACCCTGTCTCTACTGAAAATACAAAAATTAATTGGGCGTGGTGGTGTGCACCTGTAATCCCAGCTACTCAAGAGGCTGAGGCAGGAGAACTGCTTGAACCCGAGAGGCGGAGGGTGAAGTGAGCCGAGATTGCACCACTGCACTCCCGCCTGGGCAACAGAGTGAGACCCCGTCTCAATAATAATAATAATAATAATAATAATGACAACAATGTCAACAATAGCTACTATTATTACTATTTACATTTTTATAGTTCTTTATAGCTTACAAAGAGCTTTTATGTATATTACCTGAAGTCTGGTAATTAACAGAAGTTAGGTAACATATAAAACATCTAAGGACTTTCCCAGAGAAAGTATTCAAACCATTTCAGACTGACAATCATTTAGCTATACCAGAAAAACTCTATCTTCCAAAAGCATCCATGTAATAAAAGGTATTAAAAAATAAAAATAACTAGTGTTCACATCTATGTGGTGTTCCTCAAAGGACCTACTGAAGTAATAGCTTAATATTGGTGAAACTGGTACATCAATAATCCTTAATCTTCCCTTCCCTTTCTTAATGTCCTTTTAATCAACAAAATATGGTAATTATTCTTCTAATAATTTGTGATGACTTAGGTTCTACAATTTAAAGATCCTCCTGAAGTTAGCCTTATATTTCTGTTTTATGATTCTAACTTCTTTCACTACTTTCAACCCACTTGCCACAAGTTTGAAATTAATCAACATTTTCAGTAAACAGAAAAGATTTTGGAATGAAAAAAGACCTTTCCTACGGGCTATCATATTAAAAGCAAACCTTATGTGTTCATATACCTTCTAATAAAGAATGGCATGTCTTTGGCCGGGCATGGTGGCTCACGCCTGTAATCCCAGAACTTTGGGAGGCTGAGGTGGACTGATCACGAGGTCAGGAGTTCGAGATCAGGCTGGCCAATATGGTGAAATCCCATCTCTACTAAAAAATACAAAAATTAGCCAGGCGTGGTGGAGTGCACCTGTAGTCCCAGCTATGCAGGAGGCTGAGGCAGGAGAATCACTTGAACCCAGGAGGTGAAGGTTGCAGTGAGCTGAGTGAGCTGAGATTGCACCACTGCACTCCAGCCTGGGCGACAGAGTGAGACTCCATCTCAAAAAAAAAAAAAAAAAAAAAAAAGAATAGCATGTCTTTGTAAAAGCAATATTCACCAGAAAAGTTTTGACAGCAGTGCTTAAGATTTCTGAAATATGTAAAATACACAAATAATTTCATTTAACTCCTTCCATGGGAAAAAAAAATCACTCACTTCTAGCGATGTTGTCACTTAAAAGATGTACACAAGAAAAATACTTTGAGTTCCTACATAAGAAGGTGAAAATATCACATAACAACATCGGAGACCCACATCACCTCTTATATCACTAACAACTTGGTACAACTTTTTAAACAAAACTATCCTGTAACTTAGTGTGAGGTTTTAACTGAAAACCAAGCTAACTCCTACAAATTAACAGATGTCCCTGAGAAACAGTAAGAAACAAAGAAATGCATATGTGAACATCATCAGCATCCAAATGAGTTTATTGTAGGACTCTTTAAAGCACATCTGATCTTGGCTCCAGCCTGTAGTCTACCTTTCAACTTGCAAATGACAGTGTCACCAAACACTGTCCTTCCATCAATCAAGCTGGGTCATGAATATACAAAAGGCAGCAGAGAGGCTGGCTACCTCCTGCAGTTCAACTTGGCCTAATTATCTAGGCCTTTCTTTTGGTTACAGTCTGAAGGGTATACACCCAGTCAGCTGCTGGGCAGCCGGAGGCCTAATCAAGACAGGTTATGCATACTGACCCTTATATGGACATCCAATGCAAGTTAAATGTGAGCACCAAATGTCATCTTTCTTATTCATCATTATGAAATTTCCCTCCCCTTTCAAAATACCAATCTGCTGCCATTTTCAGACACTCCTCTTACCCCCCTCCAAGCTGTCATTTCACTGTGCTTGCTGCCAGTTGAGTGAATTAGCATTCTAACTGATGTGCAGCTCTTCTCAGACAAATCCTTGAGCTGCGTTAACTAATGACTTCTCTCCAGAAAAAGGAACTGATAGTCAACCTTTGATAAAAGAGATTCCATTTCCACAAATCACAATTTACCATAATGGTGGCAAAATCAGTAAAGAGTTAACTATGGTTGTGCACTTTCCCTTGTGTTTTTTTCTCATTCCACTACCAAGAAACACCAACAACACTGACTGGAATATAAAGCTGCTAACTAGTCAGGTGCAGTGGGTATATGATGGTGAACTCTAAGCAAAACAATTTAATAACCAAAGGATTGGTGGGGTTGGAAAGAAGGCAAAAGATTAACAATAATTCTCTTATCTCATCAAATTGAGGATGAATCTGGTAAGACAACGAACTGCCCCAGTGCCCAGCACATGATAGGTACTCAGTAATTGTTGATGTTGTTGATGATATTAACAATGATGATACAGATGTCCACATGTAAAGTAACAAGGGCCAGAAGTAGGACTGTAATGTGGAACTGAAGACAGGTTCAGATTCTGAAAATGTTATGGAGCATGATATGTAAAGTGGAAGTAAGATGGGAATAAAAGACTATATTGATAACTTGGGAAAAGGTGGATAAAAAAAGATTATATAGTGATATAAAAAATAGAATATATTAGTAAAGAGAAAACTGAGAAAAGGAGAGATTTTATGGGTTAAGCATATCTCTTAATTTCTCTGTTTTTACATACTTACGTAGCTCTTTGATATACACAACAAAGAGCTAATGCCATCTGGTGTGACAGAAGATACTACAATGATTTATAATGCCACAAGTCCTAGAAGTACTAGAAAGCCATATCTAGCTGAAATTGCAAACCCAAATAGATTTGTCTAAAAGAAGTGGGGTACGGGATGGAAATCAGAGAAGGCTTATTTTATGATGAGAAAAGACTCATGGTTAAGTAGGGAAGGTTTTATTATTATGGTATTCTGATTTTTTGGTTTATAAAGTCAATGTGCATTCACTCAACAAATGTTTATTTAAAACCTTCTATACGCCAATCCCATAGGATCTGTGTGTGTCTCTGGGGGAGAGAGAAATTGTGCATGACACTGTTCCTGTCCTCAAGCTGTTTATAATCTCACTAGAAAGACAAACACGTGCCAGGCACGGTGGCTCATGCCTGTGATCCCAACACTTTGGGAGGCCAAGGCGGGCAGATCACAAGGTCAGGAGTTCAAGACCAGCCTGGCCAATATGGTGAAACTCCTTCTCTACTAAAAAGACAAAAATTAGCTGGGTGTGGTGGCACGCCAGCTACCTGGGAGGCTGAGGCAGGAGAATTGCTTGAACCTGGGAGGTAGAGGTTGCAGTGAGCTGAGATCGCTCCACTGCACTCCAGCCTTCGTCTCAAAAAAAAAAAAAAAAAAAAGAAATACAAGTATAAAAAGTAAGATAACAACACAAGATTTAAATACAGCTGACCCTTAAACAACGCAGGGGTTAGAGGCACCAGCCCCTACACAGTCGAAAATCTGAGTATAACTTTGACTTCCCAAAAACTTTACTTCTAATAGTCTACTGTTGACGGTAAGCCTTACTGATAACATAAACAGTTGATTAACACCTATTTTGTATGTTATGTATATTATATACTGAGTTTTCCCAATAAAGTTACAGAAAATAAAATGTTATTAAGAAAATATCAAGGAAGAGAAAATATATTTACTGTTCATTTAGTGGAAGTAGATCATCACAAAGGTCTTCATCCTCATCTCCGCATTGAGTAGGCTGAAGGGGGGGAGGAGGAAGAGGAAAGGGGTTGGTCTTGCTGTCTCAAGAGTGGCAGAGGTGGAAGGAAATCAGAGTATAAGTGGACCCACACAATTCAAACCTGTCTTGTTCAGGGGCCAATTATTAAAATCTATTTGTAATACAAACTAGAAAATAATACTGTTATATTCTTTAATTCCATTCTTAAATAACTATCATTAAACAGTATAAGTGGGAAATAAATAAAAGCCAAATGAGTGATAAAAAAATAAGTTTTATGATTTAGAGGAGGAAGGTATCCTAAAGGAAGCACACAGCATATTAGTTAAAAGGGAGCCATAAAACATGATATACATTTAAAGCATACTACAGAAAATGATATGGGGAGTTTTTTTGTATTATTATTGAACTGTAAGACAGAAATTAATTGTCCTTAAGGAAAGAAAGTAGACCAGTCTGACAAGGACAAAAGGACATAAGGGAGTGTGAGAAGCTAAGCCTTCTCTGAATCTTGAAACTGGGTTGAGGTCTTCTTAGACGCTTTTCTTCAAAATCCTATAAGCATGCATCTAGTTGTTTCTAATCTGTAACTATCACCAGCATCTGGCATATAGTTAGTACACAATAAATGGTGGTTGAATGAACAAAAGAATAAAAAACCAATTTGTAAATAGCGAAAAATTCCAGACTAGAGAGTTTGAACTTCAGCCTACAGGTGGTGGGGAATAATTAAATGTTTGAGTAGCATGATATAAGCAGTATCATAGGAAGTTATATTAGAAAAGCAAGGTGGCGGCAGAATGTCACGAAGATTGAACCAAGAACTAGAACCAAGAATTCTAGTTGGTAGGTTATCAGAATAATCATTTACTAAGTGCCACTCAAATGCCAATTTTTTCAAATCTCTGTACCCATTCTCTTAAAGTAGAATGTCCTTCCCTTCCCTATCTAGTTAGCCTTAATCAGCCTTCAAAAGACATACTTTTTTGCAAAGATGTTCATTATAATATTATTTATAATAATGAAAACCAAAAGACAACTGAAATGTCCCAGAAGATGGAAATGATTAAGGAAGTCAAAATACAGTCATTCAAACAGTATAGTCAATAAAATTATTCATAAAAATTGCTAACATGGAAAGTGCTTACATTATAGTACTAATGAGAAAAGCTCACAAAATTGTAAAAATAAGTTATTTCAATTACAAAACAAAACATGTATAAAGAAATGAGAAGAATCAGAATAATGTGAATTGGTAAGTTACTTTTTCTAAAGGGCAATTTAGCAGTATCTATTATAAATGAAAATGTGTGTACACTAGGAGTTTCATGTATCCCCAAAGAAACTCTAGTGCATGGGCCAGGGAGATATACACGGAGTTTTAGTCATAGCCAGAAGCAGAAGTTTCCTGGTGCTTGCTTTTTGAAATCAGCATCCATCCATATTATTACTTCATGATTGTGCAGTATTCAACTGAATGAAAGTAAAACATTTTATGTATTCATTGAACAATTAATGGACTTTTGGGCAGGGTTTTGCCCTTTTTTGCTATGTTAAACAAAGCTGCTATGGACATTCAATACAGAAAGACATGTGCAAACTTTTCTCTAGGGTGTCTACCTAAGAGAAGAGCTCCAAGTTTATAGGGTATGCCAATCTTTGACTTTGCTAGCTTTTGCCAAATTATTTTCCAATAGTTTTACCAATTTATATTCCCACTGGCAATACATGAGAGTTTCTGTTGCTCCTCATTCTTGCCAACACTTAAAATTTTAAGTTAATAGGATTCATTTAATGTATTCTATCTTGGTGAATATTCCATGTGCACTTGAAAAGAATGCATATTCTGCTCTTATTGGGTAGAGTGAAATTGTCAATTAGGTCAAGTTGATTGATAGTATTGTTCACGTCTTCTATCTTTACTAATGTTTCAAATGATAGCCCAATATTGCATTAATGACATAAGCTGAACCATATGTGTCTATGCATTGCTGGACTCACTTTGGCAATATTTTGTTTTGAGTTTTTCCATCTATATCGTGAATAAGACTAGCCTGTCATTTTCCTTTCTTGTATTGTTACCTATTTCAATATCACTGTTAATGTTATATAATTAGTTTTAGAGTATACTTTTGTTTACAACAGTATATAATTTGTGTAAAATTGAAATTATCAATTCATTGAATGTTTAGAATTCCACAGAAAAATCCTCTGGTCCTGATGTTCTCTTTGTGGCAATATTTTAAACCACTGGCTTTATTTAAAGATTATAAGATTACGAACATTTTCTGTATCTTCTTGAGACAGGATTTACTCATTTGTGTATTTCTACCAATATTTCATTTCACCTAAGATGCCAAATGTATTGACAAAGTGTTCAGGATATTCCTTCTTTTTAATTTCTGCTGCATATGCTTTATCTTCTTTCAGATCCAGTGGTATTTATTTGTGCTTCTTCTCTGTCTTTTCCTTCTTTCCTTCTTTTTTGTTTGCATTTGATAAATCTTTACCAGAGGTTTGTCAATTTCATAAATTTTCAAAGCACAAACTTTTGCTTTGTTGATGCTTTCCATTGTATCTTTGTTTTCTTTTTCTTTAACTCATCTTCAAGTTTTTATTATTCCCTTTTTTCTACATTCCTTTGGGTTTATCTAGCTGTTCTTTTAAGTTCTGAAGTTGGATTTTAGCTAATTAACTTGAAGACTTTTAAAATCTTTATAATGTAAACATTTAAAGCTAAAAATAATATAAAGCTTTAGTCATATTTCCTAAGTGCTGGTGTAAACTATACTTTTATCATTTTTAATCAGTTAAAGAAGTTGACAATTTCTCCACAATTTCTTTGACTTGAGAATGATTTCGAAAAAATTTTTAACTTCCAAATGTTGTAGGAATTACTTATTTTTTAGTTACATTTGTTCATTTATAACCACTTGTTTTGTCATAAGAGAATATGGCATGTGTCATGCTGATTCTTTCCAATTTAAGTTTGACTCATAGTTAAGTTTTTTTCAGTGTTCCTACATATTCTTGAGGAAAAAATGTATATTCTGTAGTTGCTGGTGATATATTCTCCACATGTCCACTGAGTCAAGTTTGTTAATTGTATTATTAAATTTTTCTGTATATTTACAGATTTTTGTCTGATTATTCTATCAGTTGCCAACAGGGATATGATAAATCCCCCCAACAATTAGGAATCTATTTCTCCTTGAAATTCTGTCAATTTTTTTTTTTTTTTCTTGGAGACAGAGTCTCGTTCTGTCGCCCAGGCTGGAGTGCAGTGGCACAATCTTGGCTCACTGCAACCTCTGCCTCCCAGTTTCAAGCGATTCTCTTGCCTCAGCCTCCTGAGTAGCTGGGATTACAGGTGCCTGCCACCACGCCCGGCTAATTTTTTAGTAGAGACGGGGTTTCACCGTGTTGTACAGGCTGGTCTTGAACTCCTGACCTCATGATCCACCCACCTCGGTCTCCCAAAGTGCTGGGATTACAGGCGTGAGCCACCGCGCCCGGCCAAAATTCTGTCAATTTTTGCTTTATAGTTTGAAGCTATGCTTTTAAGCCTACACATTTAGTATTGTTACACTTCTCCTGTCTAATTGGACCATTTATCAAGATATAGTGTCCCTCTTTATCTCTAGAAATGTTTATTATTATATTTTTATTTCTTTTTTTGAGACAAGATCTCACTCTTTCACCCACAGCTGGAGTGCGGTGGCATGATCATAGGTCACTGCAGCCTCAAATTCCTGGGCTCAAGTGATCCTCCTGCCTCAGCCTCCAGAGTAGCTAGGAGTACAGGTGTGTGCCACCACATCTGGCTATTTTTAAAATTTTTTTGTGAGATGGGGGTCTCGCTAGTTGTCCAGGCTGGTCTGGAATTCCCGGCTGGACAGGCATGAAACACTATGCCCAACCTAGAAATGCTTTTTGCCTTCACTTTCAAGTTTACTTTATCTGATATCATACAGTTATTCCTTTCCTTCTGTTAGTGGTTGGTATACCTTTCCCCATCATCTTACCATCAACTTTTATGTACCCTTTCATATAAGGGATGTCTCTTGTAAGTAAGTGTGTTGTCAGGTTTATGTTGTTATTTGTTTGGTAACTATTTGTTTGTTTAGTACCCTCTGACAGTCTTTACCTTTTCTCTTGCAATCTTTTAAAATCCTTTAACATATGCTGTGATAAGATATATGTAGATTTATTTTTCCCAAATCATTTTATACTACTTGCCCTGCCTTTGTTTCTTCTATTCTTCTCCTTTCTTGCCTTCTTTTGGATTGAATCAGTTATTCTAATTTTTTCTGCCCCTACCATTTCATTTTTCTTCCTTTACTAGTCTGGAAGCTATACAATCTACTCAATCTAATTTTTTTAATGGTTACCCCATAAACTTCTTCAATATCAATATTTCAACACATATTTTTTAATTATAAGATATATATACAGAAAGATGCATTTTTACACACATACATATAGAAAAAGACCATACAGCATCATCCATGTAACCACTACCTAGGTCAAGAAATACAACTTTGTCACCTTCCCAGAAGCACCTTTGTGCCCTATCTCAATATCAATTCTATTCTTGCCTCTAGAGCTCTGTCCCATAGAAATGTAATGAGATCCCCATATGTAATTTTAAATTCTCTAGCAGTCATATTTTAAAGCTTTTTTAAAGTAAAACTAATTATAATATATTTTAATTAACCCAATATATCTGAAATATTCATTGTAACCTATAATCAATACAAAGATTTATCAGTAAGATATTTCAGTCCTTTTAATAATATTACCATCTATGCAGCCCTAACACTATAGCTTCATTCTTACTTTGTTTTAATTTTATATAAATGGAATTATATAATGTTTTCTGTTATGTCTTGCTTCTTTCATTCAACATTCTACATGTGCTATTATGTTCTTGAATGTGGAAGAGTTCATTCCTACTCATTGCTGTGTCATATTCCATTGTTGACCTATTCATTATTGTTGTCCATTTTATTATTCATGAACACCTGGGTTTTTCTAGATTTTTTTTTTTTTTTTTGAGACGGAGTCTCGCACTGTCACTCAGGCTGGAGTGCAGTGGCACAATCTCAGCTCCACCTCCCGGGTTCAAGCGATTCTTCTGCCTCAGCCTGTAGCTGGGACTACAAGCGCCCGCCACACCTGGCTAATTTTTGTATTTTTAGTAGAGATGGGGTTTCACTATGTTGGCCAGGCTGGTCTCAAACTCCTGACCTCATGATCCGCCCACCTCAGCCTCCCAAAGTGCTGGGATTACAGGCGTGAGCCACTGCGTCCGGCCTATTTTTTCTAGTTTTTAGCTACTGTTTACAATAATGATTTAAACAACTTTTTACATGTCTCTGGTATACATGGGAGTTTTTCAAGACTTTATATCTAGAAGTGGAATTGCTAGATTGGTAGGGTATGTATGCATACATGCCTTCAATTTTGCTAGGTAATGTTCCAAGATGAAATTATTCAATTTATATACCCACCAGTGAACAAAAGTTTCCGTTGCTCCACACCCTCAGCAAAACTTGGTATTATAAGACGTTTTAATTTTTGACAATTTGGTATATAAACAACGTCTCCCTGTGGTTTTACTTGTATTTCCTGATAATCAAAATCTTTATTCTTGTCCAGACAATAAATGAACCTTAAAATGCTTTAACTCTGACCACCACTCTCTTAACTTACATCCAAGATTTAAGTTATCTTGATTTCTTTAATCTCTACAAATTAGATATTATTTTACGTGGTGATAGGGTTTGGCTGTGTCCCCACCCAAATCTCATCTTGAATTGAAGTTCCCACAATTTGTGGGAGGGACCCAGTGGTACGTAACTGAATCACGGGAGTGGGTCTTTCCTGAGCTGCTCTCATGATAGTAAATAAGTCTCACGAGATGTGATGGGGTTTTTTTGTTTGTTTATTTGTTTGACAGTATCTAGCTCTGTCAGATCACCTGGCCTGATATGATGGTTTTTAAGGGGGTGTTTCCCTCCACAAATTCTCTCGTCTGCCACCATGTAAGATGTGTCTTTCAGCTGGGCGTGGTGGCTCACACCTGTAATCCCAGCACTTTGGGAGGCCAAGGTGGGTAGATCACTTGAGGTTAGGAGTTTGAGACCAGCCTGGCCAACATGGTGAAATCCCCATCTCTACTAAAAACACAAAAATCAGCCAGGCATGGTGGCGCACACCTGTAATCCCAGCTACTTGGAAGGCTGAGGCAGGAGAATCCCTTGAACCCATAAGGCAGAGGTTGCAGTGAGCCGAGATCATGCTACTGCACTGCAGCCTGGGCAACAGAGTGAGACTGTCTCAAAAAAAAAAAAAAAAAAAAAAAAATGTGCCTTTTGCCATGATTGTGAAGCCTCCCCAGACATGTGGAACTCTGAGTCCATTGAACCTCTTTTTCTTTATAAATTACTCAGTCTCAGGTATGTCTTTATCAGCAGCGTGAAAACGGACTAATATACATGGTTAACCCTTATCCACAAATTTTACCAAAACTTTTTACACAGTCAATACTCACCCACAAATTTCCTATTTTCCTTTCTCATTATTGTTGCTACTCAGACATTCCTTCTGAGGGTTTTTATTTTTTTCTTAAAATATATCCTTCAGAAATTATTTTAGTGGAGTTCTATTGGTAGTGAAAGCTTTCAATTATGAGTCTGAAGATACCTTTATTTTGCCCATGCTCCAGGTATTTTCCATGCATAGACAATTCTAGGTTGATAATTCTAGTTAATTTCTCTTAGCACTTTGAAATTATTTCATTGAATTCTAGCTCATATTGCTCCTGCTGAGAAGCTAGCTGTCTGTTTATTCATTGTTGCTCTTTTCTCTGATTTAGAGAATGTTTTTTCTTTAATCTCTGGGGTTCTGCAGTTTCATTATAATACACCTTGGTGATGTTATCTTCCCATTTATCCCAGTTAGAATTCACCGAGCTACCTCAATTTGAATACCAGTATATTTCATCAATTCTGACATATTCTCAGCTAAATATCTACTTGAATATTGCTTTTTCTTCAATTTTTTAATTCTTTATTTCTGGAACTATAAATTAAATGTTTGTTGGGCTTTCTTACTCTATCCTCTTAACATCTTTTTCATATTTCTATCTATTCGTTGTACTGTATGCTAGGTAATTTCTTCATATCCATTGTCCACTAATTCTCATCTTAAGCCATTTCTAAGAATTTTCTGTGCTTTTCACATCTGTCTTGTTAACTTTCAATGGTGTCCTGTTTGGTTCAACATACTTTCAATCTTGAATTTTTAAAAAATATGCTTACCTTATTTGCTGTACCTGATGATACAAATATCTTCAGACTTTCTCAGCCTGATCCTGCAGTTTGATGTTTCTGCTAACTCATAGTCATGGTGGCTTTTTTAACTCAGGTATTTTCTTTTTTTCTATTTCTTCATTGTTTAATTGTGAGCCCATGGCCCTCAAAAATTCATCTGTGTGAATTTTTAGACACCTGTGTTTTAAGTGCTTTCCTCCAGAAAAGACAGGCATTTTACAGATGCCTAGGAATACTAACAATTCACTTCAAACTGAATTTTCATCATGAACCTTCTTGAGCCATAAGGAAAATATGATTTCCATTACCAAATCAACTGAATGTAGGGCGTGGCTAAGGTCTGTCTCACCTGGGGCCATGGGCAAGTTCACTCTGTGTGAGTACTCTCCTTTTAGAGGTTCTGGCTTTATGTGAAGAGCTCTGATTTTGTTTCTTGAGCTGCACATACCCCTTCAAAACCTACATTCTAGGTCAACACTGACAGACACCCCCTACTCCACACCCCTGGAATAAATGCCAGTTCTCATATCTGTGGAATCACTCTCTATCCTTTCTTCTGGCCAACATTTATGTCTTACTTCACTACATTGGTTCAGCCATGCTTTGGAAATGAAGTTCTTTACTGTACAGCCAGCATTTTTAAGTGTTCTATGCCAGGTGAGGTTTTTCTGCACATTCAATCTACCCATATGGCTAGAAACTGAACTACAATCTATTTTCAAATGTAAATAAAATCAATGGAACATCTCTGGTTTTCGTTTTCTTTATAAAATGGGTATAACAGTACCTACCTCATAGGGTTCTTATGAAAACTACATGAATAAATTCATACAAAGTGCTTGGCACAGTGCCTAGAACACAGGAAGCATGTAAAAAAAAAAAACTGCAGTCTGGGTGTAGTGGCTCAGACCTGTAATCCCAGCACTTTGGAAGGCTGAGTTGACCAGATCACTTGAGTTAAGGAGTTTGAGACCAGCCTGGACAACATTGTGAGACCCTGTCTCTACAAAAAATACAAAAATTACCCAGGCATGGAGGCATACACCTGTGGTCCCAGCTACCGGGAAGGCTGAGATGGGAGGCTAGCTTGAGACCAGGAGGTCAGGGTTGCAGTGAATCATGATTGTGTCACTGCACTCCAGCCTGGGAAACAAAATAAGACCTTGTCTCAAAACCAAAAAAAACAAAACAAAACAAAAAAGAAAAACAAATATATATATATGTGTGTGTGTATATATATGTGTGTGTGTATATATATATACATATATACACACACATAGAGAGAGACAGGCATCATCATTGTCATAATTGATTTGGGTGCAATATTATAATCTACTAAATTTTGTTTTGTTTTTGTGGTTTTTTTTGTTTTTGGTTTTTTTTTTTTTGAGATGGAGTCTCGCTCTTATTGCCCAGACTAGAGTGCAGTGGTGCCATCTCGGCTCACTGCAACCTCCGCCTCCCGCATTCAAGTGATTCTCCTGCTTCAGCCTCCCGAGTAGCTCACATTACAGGTGTGTGCCTCCATGCCCAGCTAATTTTTGTATTTTTAGTAGAGACGGGGTTTCACCATGTTGGCCAGGCTGGTCTCGAACTCCTGACCTCATGATCCACCCGCCTTGGCCTCCCAAAGTGCTGGGATTACAGGTGTGAGCCACCACACCCATCAATTTTGTTTTTTAGAGTCATGGTTTTACACTTGAACAGTTATTCCTCCAGCAACATTTAAAAATTCAAACATCTAAAAATGTATTACTCATGCCTTCTATTTTTTTATTCAAATAATTGATTTTTTTTTTAAACTACTTCAGGTAGGACCAAGGGCACATCTATGGTGAATGGTCCTAACAACATCAATGTAGGGTGAAACGCATCACTCGTGTGCTTGTTAAACTACATTTCTCAAGCTTCCTTTGAAATCCCTTTATGGTATTATTTTTGTCAAATGATCACTGAGGGATATGATAAGAAGATCCCTACTAACAGATGCCACAAGACCCTAGATTTGCCATTATAATTGCTTTGTAATTACACATATGTAGTACAACTTATGTTTACCTAACACAACCATGAAAATCAATTCACGTCTTTATGGATGACTTAGGGGTGAAAAAAGCAAGTAAGACAAAAAATTCAGTGGCCTAATCAAAGAGTAATCAAATTCAGTATTGAGGTACCATGGAAATCACCAAAGTATAGCTTTGGATACTGTCAAGAAGAAATATTAACACTTTCAAGAAAAATCATTGTTGACATTTTTGAAATTTTTTTAAGCAGAAATATTATGCTATTTTAAAACAAAGTTACAAATAACATCTGCCATTTTAGAACAAAGCATAGCCCTGTTAGCTAGAAACAAGATATAGAAGCTGAAAAACCATATATCTGTAAATCTCCCTGGACACATACAGAGGCCTCTGGTCCTTTCTCATCCCTCTAATAAAATAGCCATGATGATTGTTTCTTTGGTTCCCTCTTACAATCTAGGCAGAGAGATGTCTTTGTTCATCTTTTCCAACCTGTTCTATAATGTTACCTCTCTTTCCACTAGAATGTAAACCCCACAAGGGCAGCAGATAGTTAAGTGCAAAGAATGAGATTAACACACAATAAGCACTCAGTAAATAATTAATGATTTCACTTCTAGTTAGAATAATGCCATATTTTAAACAAACTCCCATAAAAATATAAAATAACTATACAGATATTTAATTGTGATTCAAGCAAATACACAGTATGTGATAAAACTGACAAAAAAGGCAACATGGAATATTATGCAGCCAAGTAAAGATGATGACATAGAATGACTTGCTAACATGGAAAGATATCCACAATATACTATTCAGTAAAAGATGCCAGCTATACAATACCATATTTAACCTACTTTTGAAAATTAATATATACGTGTTTAGCACTATTTAGAAGAATGGTAATCTCTGAGCAACGGGATTTATGTGACTGTTGCTTTTTTCAAACACTTTTCAATGTTTTTTAAATATTGTAACAGCTAGCAAAGACTCTTTTATAATCAAAAAAAAAAGCTATTTTCTTTTGTGGGGGAAAAAAACTGGGGGAAAAATGGGGAAGGCGGGCAAGCAGGTAAGCTACGTATAACACACTTTGTCCTGACACATTACCAAGCCTAACTTAACTACATGATTCTCAGAGGTCTTCTCACATTAACCATTTAGAAAAACAGGCAATAGGCTAATGACAATTTCACATTCTTCTACAGGTAAAACTACATAATCTTTGTCTCTTCTAATCCTAAGCTTTTTTATAATAGGTTTGACTTAAATGAGTTTAGTGCTCCAGACAGGTGACACCATCCTTCCATTTATAAGGTGCTTTGGCATCTTTTGAAAAGGGAAATGTTATGCAAAAAAAAATCAGATCTGTTCTTCGTTATTACTGAAATTCCCGTTGGGGCTATAGGAATGGAGTCCATGCTCATTTAGAGAGACCAGAAACATCCAGATTACTGTTAAAACATAGTAATAATAATTTTATAAATCATACTAAACAGGAATTATTATGGAAAGAAACATATTTTCATCTATCTAATGAAGCACTGCAGATAAGGCCACAATCTATAATTGAGAACAAATATAGTCATAAAGATACTACAGAAATTCCCTAAGAAACACAATTATTTTCTCTCGGATTACTGAATTTCTTTTCACAAAGACACATGATTTAGGCCTAATATAAGAACATACTCACATGTAACTGCTCCTGACTTACTCTCCAGGAAACAAGAAATAAGACCTCTTCCTAGAAAAAAGTACTGAAGTTTCCTTGAGCCCTCTGGCCATATAGAATATCATTTTTCCTCACAATTATGAAATCAACCAATCCGAAGGAGTTCTCTACATGAAGACTCTAGAGCTTTCTAGAAAGTGTAGATTTAGGCCGGGCGCGGTGGCTCACGCCTGTAATTCCAGCACTTTGGGAGGCCGAGGTGGGTGGATCACGAGGTCAGGAGATCAAGACCATCCTGGCTAACGCGGTGAAACCCCGTTTCTACTAAAACTACAAAAAATTAGCCGGACGAGGTGGCGGGCGCCTGTAGTCCCAGCTACGCGGGAGGCTGAGGCAGGAGAATGGCGTGAACCCCGGGGGGCGGAGCCTGCAGTGAGCCGAGATCACGCCACAGCACTCCAACCTGGGCGACAGAGCGAGACACCGTCTCAAAAAAAAAAAAGAAAGTGTAGATTTAAATACTGATGTGGCATGGCCACAAGTTACCCAGCTTGTCATGTGGATGAATACATAGGAAGTACTCAGAACAGCGCCAGGCACAATAAATGTTAGTCTTTATGTTATGCACGCACAACTGACAAAAATAAAAGACAAAATTAGCTATATGAGCACAGGCAAGTCGCCTATTTCTCTGAGACTCAATTTTCCCATTTCTAAACAAGATGTTTATACCAGATGATACCTCATGCCTTTCCTATCTGTGTCTTGTATAATCTAGGACAGCGGTCCCCAATCCCCAAGCCACGGACCGGTGCTGGTTCATGGCCTGCTGAAAACCAGGCCCTATGGCAAGAGGTGAGCGACGGGCAAGCAAGCAAAAAACAAAAAATATTTATCTGTATTTATAGCCACTCCCCATCGCATTACCACCTGAGTTCCGCTTCCTGTCAGATCAGCAGAGGCGTTAGATTCTCACAGGACCATGAACCCTATTGTGATCTGTGCATGCAAGGGATCTAGGCTGCACGCTCCTTACAAGAATCTAATGCCTGATGATCTGTCACTGTTTCTCATCATCGCAGATGGGACCGTCTAGTTGAAGGAAAACAAAGTCAGGGCTCCCACTGATTCTATATTATGGCAAGTTATGTAATTATTTCATTATATATTACAATGTAATAATAATAGAAATAAAGTGCACAATAAATGTAATGCACTTGAATCATCCTGAAACCATCCTCCCCCACCCCCATCCATGGAAAAATTGTCTTCCATGAAACCACTCCCTAGTGCCAAAAACATTTGGGAGTGCTGATCTAGGAGATGCTGGACAGCAAGGCAGTACACTCGAATAATTGACTCCCAAAATTCTTCTCAAAAAGAGTGTGTTATCTTGATGCTGGTCCCTCAGGATACTAATCAGATTTTCTTTTAATGGTTCTAAGTCACAAAATTTTAAGAAATGCTGCCTATTATATTACTCTCATGGGGAATCCCAAAGTATATCATGATTCTAAATGCTCTGATAAGTTCTGCAATATTCTGTTTGGTCTAGCATTTCTCAAGTTCACTCTGACCCTGGACGGTTTATTCTCCTTTCTCATTATCTTTCAATTGTTCCATGGAACACACTTTGGAACACCCTCTACTGGTTTATAAGTCATTCTCCCCATCGTTGCCTGCTTCTCTAAGGAGACAGGGACTTCTCAAATTTCAAGAATAACACCCACTTTGGAAGTAAAAGGTTCTTAACTGGGGAATTACATAATCAGAAAAAAAATTGCTCAGGTATGATTACTAAAAAGAGAAGGAAATAAAAACACGGGGCAAAGCTAAGTATTAAGAACAGGGAAAATTGTGTGAGATAGAAAAAAAGAGTGATGAAGAAACACCTAGTAACCAGTGATAAGAAATGCTGGTTTCTTAGGTGTTTCTTCATCACTTCATCTAATCTTCCCACAATGTATTAACCTGTTACTATAGCATTTCACAGAATCTAAACTCTGTCAATTACACTAGGGTACAATGTTTCTTAATTCTTAGGAAGTATCTACTATACTTACTGAAAAGGCCTTTTAGACTTTTTAAACATCAATTTTAAAAATCATATGTCAGGGCCAGACATGGTGGCTCACGCCTGTAATCCCAGCACTTTCGGAGGCCGAGGTGGGCAGATCACAAGGTCAAGAGATCGAGACCATCCTGGCCAACACGGTGAAACCCCGTCTCTACTAAAAATACAAAAAACAAAAAAATAGCTGGATGTGGTGGCAAGCACCTGTGGTCCCAGCTACTCAGGAGGCTGAAGCAGGAGAATCGCTTGAACCTGGCAGGCAGAGGTTACAGTGAGCTGAGATCGCACCACTGCACCCCAGCCTGGTGACAGAGACTCCATCTCAAAAAAAAAAAAAAAAAATCATGTCATGTGTCAGCCAGGCACAGTGGCTCATGCCTGTAATTCCAGCACTTTGGGAGGCAGAAGCAAGAAGATCACTGGAACCCAGGAGTTCAAGACCAGCCTGGCCAACACAGCAAGACCTCAACTCTACAAAAAATGCAAAAATTAGCCAGGTGTAGTGGCATGTGCCTGTAGTCCCAGCTACTCAGGAGGCTGAGGAGGGAGGATCACTTAAGCCCAGGAGGCAGAGGTTGCAGCAGTGAGCCGAGATCACACCACTGCACTCCAGTCTGGGCAACAGAGTGAGACCCTGTCTCAAAATAAAATAAAGTAAAAATCATACATCACTCTTGTACATACACGAAAAGAAAAATACACGTAAAATAAATTTAATGCAGTCCTAAAAGTAATTCACATTCAAATCTGACTCTTCTGAATCATTTATTGACTCAGAGTTCTCAATGTCCATGTTTCCATACAATACCATCCTTTGTGTAATCAAGAATGTTGGTGATACAGCATTTCTTTTTTTTTTTTTTTTTTTTTTTTTTTTTGAGACAGAGTCTCCCGCTCTCACCCAGGCTGGAGTGCAGTGGCGCAATCTCGGCTCACTGCAAGCTCCGCCTCCCGCGTTCACGCCATTCGCCTGCCTCAGCCTCTCCGAGTAGCTGGGACTACAGGCGCCAGCCACCACGCCCGGCTAATTTTTTGTACTTTTAGTAGAGACGGGGTTTCACCGTGGTCTCGATCTCCTGACCTCGTGATCTGCCCGCCTCGGCCTCCCAAAGTGCTGGGATTACAAGCGTGAGCCACCGCGCCCGGCCTGATACAGCATTTCTTAAAAAGTACTCCACTACTGGCCAGGGGCAGTGGCTCACACCTATAATCCCAGCACTTTGGGAGGCCAAGGTGGGCGGATCACGAGGTCAGGAGATCAAGATCATCCTGGCCAACATGGTGAAATCCCATCTCTACTAAAAATACAAAAATTAGCTGGGTGTGGTGGCACACTCCTGCAATCCTAGCTACTTAGGAGGCTAAGGCAGGAGAATTGCTTGAACCTAGGAGGTGGAGATTGCAGTGAGCTGAGATTGCACCACTGCACTCCAGCCTGGCAACACAGTGAGACACCGTCTCAAAAAAAAAAAAAAAAAAAGTACTCCACTATTAATTTTCTTCCAAGCCACTGATACTCATTCCATAAATTTTGATGCTGGTGTTCTGTTGCTCTTACCATATGTCACGAGAAGGTTTTGAAGCACAATCAGGCAACAGTCATCAAATGGTTTGTTGACTGAAATATCAAGAGGCTACATATACCTAGTAACGCCACCAGGAAAAACACCAAGTTCTTGTATACACAGGCAATGCAACCACAACCAGACTACCAACTGGCTGGCAGCAACTGTTACGACACCATTGTTTCTAAAAGGCATCCTGATTTCAGAGAGGTGAAAATGTTTATTTAAAGTGCATTTTAGTATCAATGAAATATGATATGTCTCCTTATATTCCCCCAGGCTATTTTTTATAAAACTTTGTTGAGATACAATTCACTTATTATACAATACACCTAAAGTATACAATTCAATAGTTTTCAGTATATTTACAGAGTTGTGCAACAATCACAATCATTTTCCAACATTTTCATCACCCTCTCTCAAAATTCCCCATTAGTCACTCCTCATCACCCTATGTCCCTTGCTTCAGTCCCTGGCAACCACTAATCTACTTTCTTTCTCTATAGATTTGCCTTTTCAGGACATTTCATATAAATGTAATCTTAAAATATGTGGTCCTTGATAAATGGTTTCTCTCACTTCACAAAATGTTGGCAAGGTTCATACATGTTGTAGCATGTATCAATACTTCATTCCTTGCTATGGCTGAATAATATTCCATTGTATGGATGTACCATAATTTGTTTATCCATTAATCAGTTTGGGTTGTTTTATTTCTTGGCTATTACGAGTACTGCTGCTATGAACATCTGTGATTTTTTTTCTGCAGATATATTTTCATTTCTCTTGGGTATACACCTAGGCATAAAATTGCTGGGTCATATGGTAATTATACAGTTAGCCTTTGGAAGAACTGACAAGACTATTTTCCATTTTCCTTTCCCACCAGCTGTGCAGGAGGATTTCAAATTCTACACGTCTTCGCCAACACTTATTATTATCTGCTCTTTTATCATTATTATTATTATTATTATTATTATTATTATTTTCAGACAGGGTCTCACTCTATCACCCAGGCTGGAGTACAGTGGCTCAATCACAGCTCACTGCATGCAGCCTCAACCTCCTGGGGTCAAATGATTCTCCCACCTCAACCTCCCGGGTAGCTGGGACCACAGACATGTGCCATTACACTGGATTAATTTTTTTTGTGGGAGGGAGGGGAGTAGAGACCAGGTTTCGCCATGTTGCCCAGGCTGGGCTCAGACTTCTGGGCTCAAGCGATCCTCCCGCCTCTGCCTCCCAAAGTGCTGGGATTACAGGCATCATGAGCCACCATGCCTGGCCTGCCTTTTTTATTATAATCATCCTAGTAAGTGTAAAGTGGTACCTTGTTGAACTTTGATTTGCATTTTCCTGATGACTAATGATGTTGAATATCTTTTTTTTTTTTTTTTTTTTTTTTGACAGAGTCTTATTCTGTCACCCAGGCTGGAGTGCAGTTGCATGATCTCAGCTCACTGCAACCTCTGCCTCCTGGGTTCATGTGATTCTCCTGCCTCAGCCCCCCAAGTAGCTACGACTACAGGTGCCTGCCAGCACGCCTGACTAATTTTTGCATTTTTAGTAGAGACAGGGTTTCACCATGTTGGCTAGGCTGGTCTTGAACTCCTAACCTCAGGTGATCTGCCTGCCTCAGCCTCTCAAAGTGCTGGGATTATAAGCATGAGCCACCGCACCTGGCCAATGGCGAACATCTTTAAATGTGCTCACCAGAATATGTGAACAATAATTTTTCTTCACTGGAATTTCTTTCCCAATTTCCCCATTACACTAACACATATTTGGTTGGCCATTAGATTTTACAACTATCCAAATACAATCACTGCAGCACTACCCTTCACTGGCTACCTAGAGTTCTTTAGTTTTCTACTGTGCTAATTGTGATTGTCATTCGTACCATTTACTGATATCCAACTCTCCTCTCCCTCTGGGCACATGCTAAGTTCATATATACTACCTGTCCCCTTGGGGTTGGTCACATGACTTTGAGAGAAAGACTTGTGAGCAAGAATTATGAACATTTGTTACTTGTAAGCCATATCCTTTAAATGCTGATCAGACAAAACATCCAGAAGTTGCTTTACTTATGGGAGGACAACTGGCAATGTTTGAGAGACGGTGGCTAATTCATTAGCCTGGATTCCTATGTGACTACAATGAGCAGAGCCACATACAGATCCACAGTGAATATGGTATGAGAAATAAACTTCTGTTTTAATGCCATAAAGATTTGGAGGTTGTTTGTTACAGTGGCATAAACTAACTCAGCCTTTCTCAGCTGGGGTCCCATAGCAGATTTAAGCCCAACAGAAAATTATTTGAGTGAGTGTTTTTTCAATTCCCTCAAGGACAGTATATAGCTACTTCCATTCAAGCACAGGAGAGGCAATAGGCCAACCCTATATAAGAAGAGCTCACCAACCCTATCTTTACTGATAACACACATTTTCATTGTCTTTATGCTTATATTAGGAAACACCGATAGAGAAATTAGGAAAACCTTGAAGACCAGATCTGCTATAAATGCATGTCATATAATTGTAACCAAATACCCAATACTGTCTAGGAATTCCATTACATATCTATTGATCACCTTTTACACAGACCACACCAACAAATTCCACAGAGCATGGATCATGTGGTATCCTGCGGGTTTTGAAATTACAAAGCTCCAAATTCAGATGTCAGCTCAGCTGCTTACTGGCTGTGTCACTTCACTTCTCTGAGCCTCAGTTTTCTCATCTATAAAATGGAAACATTAATAACTGCCTGATAAGGCTATTCTAAGAAGACAAGAGAACAAAAAGCACCAAACATAAGCACAAAGTCCATGTTAAAGAAATATGAAGTCCCTTCCTCAAGTTTGCAATCCCACCCATTGGAGGCCTTGCAGTAGCAGTGTTCTTCATTGCCTTCCCTCTGAAGCATATCAATGGCAAAAGAAGGGATAAGGTCCCCACTTTCATGGGCCTTGACAAAAAATAATAATAAACAAGTTATGATAAATGCTATGAAGGACAGAGCCCAAAAATAACAGGGAAGACAGACTTCAGCAAAATCAATTAAGAAAGTCCTTTCAAAGAGGTGACATTTAAGCTGAGACCTGAAAGATGAAAAGCAATCTAACTATTTTCTCTCATCTCATCACCTCCCTGATCCTGACCTATACTATCATTTCTCCTACTCTAGAAATCTCCATCACCCTCTGTGGGCCACCTGACCTCTCCTTGTAAACATGCACAGGCCTTAGACTTGTCTATGGGCAGAAGCAGTAGTCACACAACCTCATTTAACTTACTACTATCTCTAGCTATTCATTTTATATTTACCACCATTAAAGATAATTAAAAGAATGGGCCAAAGTTGGCCAGGCGCGGTGGCTCATGCCTGTAATCCTAGCACTTTAAGAGGCAAAGGACGATGGATCGCCTGACATCCGGAGTTCAAGACCAGCCTGGCCAACATGGTGAAACCCTGTCTCTACTAAAAATACAAAAATTAGCCGGGCATGGTGGCAGGTGCCTGTAATCTCAGCTACTCGGGAGGCTGAGGCAGGAGAATAGCCTGAACCCAGGAGGCGGCGGTTGCAGTGAGCCGAGATCGTGCCATTGCACTCCAGCCTGGGCAACAAGAGTGAAACTTCGTCTTAAAAACAAAAAACAAACGAAAAAAAAAACCAGAATGGACAAAAGTCTTTCAAAAGTAGGGTCCCCAAAAGTGAAATATGCATTTACTTTCTAGAAATATCACTTTTGAATGGAACCCCATTCATTTAAATCCACTGATTCCAGTGTATTGATTTTTAAGAAACAGATTACTTACGACATTTCATTTATATCCTGAAAATCCCCTTGTTATCTTTTACATATGGCTGCCGTTTAGCATTATGCTATCATATGTATACGATATGCACATGTACAAATATACAATAAATGGGAAATAAGCTTTAAAATTACAGCTTAAACAATATATAAACGAGAGGCATCATGAGCAGACCATACTTGCTTTTTATCAAATGCCTTACTAAATGCTCTTCAGCCTCCCAAGTAGCTAGGACTACAAGCATGCAACACCACGCTCAGATAATTTTTAAATTTTTTTCTAGTGATGGAGTCTCCCTATATTGCCCAGGCTGATCTTGAACTCCTAGGCTCATGTGATCCTCCCGCCTTGGCCTCCCAAAGTGCTGGGATTATAGGAGTGAGTCACCACACCTGGCCTTAATGCTGTTAATGCTCATAATTTCATGTTTTTCTACCTATGGACTCTAATAATTTTCTGAATTTATGCACGGCCTCTTTTATGTGAAAATATTCCTATGACAAGCTAAGGGCAGCCTTACTCCAATTGACTACACCTTTTTAAAACTAATGCACTTCTTATGCTCATAATTTAAAAGTGCCTACTTGTTTGCTAAAGAAAAGATTTTGGCAGGTCATAAAATCCCCTGATTCACATATAATGTGTTTACATACACTTTTACTTGAAATGTCAAAATGCTATGCAGGAAGATACCAAAATTATTCCTAAGTAGTTGAAAATAGGCTTTATTATTTTACTACAGTTTATCATAACATGTTACAGCTATATAATAAACATTTTCATGTATAGCTAGTAATTTCACATGTAAAATTCTGTTCCACCGAAAATACTGTAAATAGGAGTGGCTTTTAATGGAATAACAATAAAGATAATATCGCTTCTTGAGGTAAGTTTTAAAGAAATGTTTTTGAAGTCTAAATGAAGAAAAGTCTTAAAATATGTGGTACTGGGGGTCAGATGGGAGAGTGGGATTATATGTAAATGTTTACCTAAAGCTTTTGGAGAAATGAGAGAGTAGAAGGGAAGAATGGGGAGAGAAGGGACTTATCTGTATCCTGCATACAAGTTGAGAATCCCTAATCCAAAAATCTGAAATTCGAAATGCTCCAAAATCCAAAACTTCTTGTGTATTGACATGACCCTCAAACGAAATGCTCACTGGAGCATTTTGGGTTTCAGATTTTTAGATTAGGGATGCTGAACCAGTAACACAAATATTCCAATATCTGAAGAAATTCAAAGTCCAAAAATACTTCTGGTCCCAAGCACTTTGTATAAGGGATATTCAGCCTGTACTTTCTCCATAAACAATAAGTGCCAACGATATATTTCCTTCCTATATATAGTTTAAATCCCCTGAAATTCAAATCCTATTCTGAAGAAACTCAGTATGCTTGCACTCTATCACACACATTTAATATCAATTTCTGAATGAAGATAAAGCTGAATAAGCTAGGTGTATCTTCTTCATCTATAGCTAAATGAACTTTCAAGAAATTAAACTGTATATTCCTTTAAAAATCATGGAACAGGACATAGGGCACCAATATTACAATGAATATTACAATAGAATTGGGCAGGCATACCAACCAAAAGCATTTCCAGATGGCAAAGAATTCACTGAAACAAGAATTACAGAAGTATATTCAAAGCAATATTCTGTCTTTGATAATTTAGAGGCGACCATGATAACCACTATTTGTACATGACAGTCATATGAAATAATAAACCTTGCTAGCTATAAACATTACCAAATTCTGACACTATTGATTTATTATGTCTAACAGTGACATCAAACCAAACAACTGACAGAAACAATGTTACAGCTTTAAGAGCAGTTTGTCAACGATTAATACTGCCAAACGGGGTTTAGTTTTATGCTGGGACTGCTTGTCTAGCAGTTGTCAATCCAAGCAAAAATTACTACTGCCACACGTCTGCTAACACAGGCCCGAGGCGCCGCTCCGTTAGCCCTCATTACCCCGATCACTGCAAATACAGATGCAAGGCCAGTCCCTATTTAATATGCATGTTAATTATGCAAATTATTAATTGGGCTGGTGCTTGAGGACTTGTGTTTATGCCCAGATTAGAGTCAATAACTGTATCACACAGCATTTTAAGCCTGACCTGTGACAGAAATAAAGCAGCGCAGAAAGCAACATTTTTCTCATACTCTTCCAGTTCAGAACACTAGCTCTATACAGAGTATTTTACATTGATTCAAAAAGAGGCCCCACTTGGGACACAGAGAAACCAGATAATATATCTTTTATTAATATATTTATTTGTTAATATCTCTCATCTGATATTGTTCATAATTATTTATGTCATTCATTAAATTACTTTACCAAGTCCATTGTTTCTATAGCAAAAATGTTTAATGCACTAAGTTAAAATATATTTTTACAGTTATTTTTTTCCAATAAGGCTATGGTTTGGGCCTATTTATATTATATGTCCATAAAAATTGTATGACATGATATTATGTTGTAAATTTTTTTATTAAAAAAATCATATAGATTTAAACCTCCAAAGATAGAGCGCAACGCTATAAGGTTTTTCCAATTAAAATTTACAGCAGACGATGTTGTAAATTTTATACAGTTGTAATGCTTGCTGCAGTTGTACTGAAATGGGAACTATTGATCAGTATGATTTCCCAGGATACATGAAGGGGGAACAAGGTATTGCACAAACAGAAACAAAACTTTCATTTGTAAAGCTTTCTATTAGACTTTATTGCCCTCATTTGGTTCTAGATGCATCTATCCAAACAGGGGAAAAAGTCGCATTCTCCCTATAGAATTAGAATGCAAGCAAAATCACAACAAAACCCACACACTTAACCAAAAGTAACACTGTGCCCTAGTAAAAGCATAGTTTTGATATACTGTCAACATGACATCTAAAATTTGATGAAGGGATATTTATCATTTGAAGGATTTTTTTAAAAAAGAAAAAAATCTTTATCTTGAAGAAAGTAAGTCAAGATCAATTAGATTAAAACATATACCAATAGGAAGCACTAATACTATATAATATTAGAAGAAGTTTATAGGAATATATTAAAGTACTGTATAAATTTTGTAAATATGTTACTAGATTTATAAATAACTTACAAATAATTTTTAAATTATTTGGTATAAGGAAACTGAAAAACTAGGTCACTGTAAAAAAAAAGTTAATAAAATATCCTAAACTCAATCTATAAAATTAAATATATTACAGTTATTCATTCTTGGACTGATTCTCAACTAAAATGAAACTGAAGTTGATTCCATTCTGCTTAGTTTTGTTGTAAGTTCTTGCGGATGACATCTCAAACTTTTCCTGATCTGCAAATAATGCAGTATGGCTTAAGCAAATCAGCCATTGAAAGACAGAATTCATGTCAAGAGCACTCCATGCAGATAAGCCAGAAAGGTAAAACTAAACTGACTTAATTTGACTTAGTCACCTCATGCTGACACAATCTAGCTTACTGATAATAAAAGTATCTACTATTTACAGAGTACCCACTTTTTCCCAAGCTCTTTTCATAACACCCTTACAAACAGATATTATCTACATTTTTTATAATGAGAAAACCAAATCTCAGAAAAGTCCAGTAACTAGTTTAAAGCCATAACTGTAATAAATAGCAAAACTGGGAGTTTGGAACCCATGGCAACTTGATAACCAAAACACAAGCTCTTTCAACCCAAGTTCCCTTTCAATTGTCCTAAATGAAAGTGATTGCAATGCTTATAAGTCTTAAGCACAAATGAATATGACTATGAAAATGGGGAGAGAAGGCAATGACATTTTAGTCTCTTGGAAAATCTGAGACAACTGAATTAGCTAAAGCTATTTGAGTAAGATGAATGAAACACATTCATTCACTAAAAATTATAAAGGTGCATTTAGATAACTAGAGAAGAAATGTTAATTTGTACAATTAATGGCCTTTTCACTAACAATTCTGCAAATACAATTTGAAGGGCAACTATTTGGGAAGCAGGGGGTGTCCAATAGATTAAATTTTTTAATATTAAAAATAAATTAGGGCTGCGCATGATGGCACACACCTTGTAATCCCAGCAATTCGGGAGGCGGAGGCGGGAAGATTACTTGAGCTCAGGAGTTTAAGACCAGCCTGGGAAACATAGCAAAACCCTGTCTCTACAAAAAAAATACAAAAATCAGTTGGGCATGGTGAGGTTCACCTGTAGCCCCAGCTACTAGGGAGGCTGAGGTGGGAGGATCACTTGAGCCTAGGAGGTTGGGGGTGCAGTGAGCCAAAATGACGCCACTGCACTCCAGCCTGGGCAACAGGGTGAGACCCTGTCTCAAAACAAAAACAAAAACAAAACAAAAATTAATTAGTTAATTAAAATAGCAGGTCTATATTGGTGCAAAGCTTGGTGCTCTCCAGAGATTCCAATTACAGTGCCATGTTGTGCATGTGTATGTGTATTTGCGTGTTTGTGTGTGTGTGTGTGTGTGTGTGTGTGTGTATACAGCAGCCAATTAATGTTTCTTGTTTAAATAAATGCATATTTTTCATGTCAGTGTCTATTTATTAACTCATATTGGGCATAGATAAAGTATTTACTCCCTAAAATATAGCTTCAGCTTAAAAACTTTTTACTTGGGTTTGATTTTAAGAATTATTTTTAAATTGTGTTCATGTTAATTCAAGAAACTAAGTAATAAGTATTTACTCATAATCATCAAAAATTATTTCTGAAAAACAGCAGCTACACATAAACTCAAATAGTTGCAATCTTTAATAAGGACACTTAACCCTTTCACCCAGGTGATTCTAAATTTTCAACTTCAATCTGACATTGAAATTTCGTATCATTAAACTTTGCACTTGGATACATTCAAAGATGGATTTTCCTTTCTTTTCCCACCTAAAGTCATCCAAAAGTCTGAATTGTTAGGGGGCCATTTGTGGCATCCTGGGTCAGCTACATTTTGGTGTATTCTACAGTATTCTAACAGATGACTGATATTCTTCTTTTTGTAAAAATGATCTCCCAGGTTCTTTTCATAACATCCTTACAAACAGGTATTATCTACATTTTTTATAAAGAGAAAATCAAGTCTCAGAAAAGTCCAGTAAAAAATGTGTTTTTTACACTAATTTTTGGACTCTGTCCTCTTGGCAACCGTTCCTAGAAAAGAGAGCATCAGAGCAAAAGTATACAATACTTGAGGAAATCATGGCTATATTTTGAGGTAAATCAGTGAGACCTTAATTTGTCAGCATTATTTTTAAGAGTTAGTTTTGCACTTAAAGTAATTCTTAATTCAGGTAAGGAGTACAATTTAAATTCTGAGGTGTGGAAAAAGATGGTTGAAGCATAATACTAACATGGCCAACAGTATAATCTCTGGGTGGGCCAACACATCACATTTTATACAGATACTGACTCCACCAGACAGTCCTGCAAGTTGAGAAAAAGAATGTTTTTAGACACTGAGAGATAAATGGATTTTAATAAAATGTTGACAAACCACTAAAAATAAAACAATCTACTTGCCTTATACAAAGCTGGAGTATTAAGTATGCATCAAAGGCCTACTTAGTATTGTATGCTAATTAACAACAAAAAAGTCTATTACTATTTGCATTTACAAGTTCCTAGGGCAGTGCAATCCAATCATGCAGTCGCTACTAACTGTTGTGTTTAAAAGCGGAAGAAATGTCTCAGAAAAATAACTGGAAAGGTAATATTCTCAGAAAAAGTTCTAACAACTATGAATTTAACATTTCCTGGGAAATGTTTCATAACAGGATAAAAACAATGTTATAACTTGACCCAAAACAATTCCCACCTTCAATGTTTTCAGAGATTGCCTATTGGCCAACAGTTTATTCAAACACAGAACCAAGCTCTCCTTGATGTGCAATGGTACTAAAGAGAGAACACATTCAGGCTGTTTAGAAACTGGAACCTCATTGCACACTACAGTGCTTATTCCAAATCTGGTCAATTGTTCCGAAAGCCAAATTGCCCATCTTTAGTACTGATCAGTTAACATGAAGAACGTAATAATTTAGATAACCTCCCGCATTAACGGCTTGAATTAAAACAGGTAGCAAGAAGAAACATTTTACTATAAAAGGAAAAAAAGAAATAGACAATGGCCGGATCTAATAATGGGAAAAGACAACAAAGACCTAGGATTCCAGCATCTGGCACTAAATGAACTTTTTTGTAAACTGAATGGCGGTTTCCAAAACTGCTCCAAGCATCATTCCTTTGCCAAGGCAGTAAACAGCTTTTATCAGCAATAATGATGGCATAATCCCAGCTAAAAAGGAAAGTAACATATGGCAGCAGCCCTCCAAATACCATCCTGACAAAGTAGGGGGCATTTTTATTACAGCGTCCACTTGCAGAATATCTGCCAGACATCTTTCCCTTTTTTTCTGCTCTTTTTATTTATTTGTTTTTAAACAGGTTATCATCTTCTCCAAACTGAATACCACATTCGGGAATTTTAAACTAATGGTTCCTTTTTCTTAAATCCACTCAGAGACATACACAAAAAGACTGCCACATCTAGGGAAGGCTAATAAAATAAAATGGAGCTGCCTCTTTGTTTAAAAAAAAAAAAAAGCAGCAAAAATTTTTTGAAATCTCTAAACTTCTAAACAAATGCTTTTAATTAAGGAGCACCCCAATGACTAATACACAGTGAGCACCCAAGAAATAACTGATTTCATAGTATAATAAAAGTTCTTAAGAAATTCAGGTGAAAAAATAATGCAGACAAAATATTACTTAGTATACAGCTGATAACCAACAAACTACAGTAAACTGCAAAGAAACATATCTATAAATGATCTTAATCTTATTTGATATGTGTTAAAATGTCAGGCTTCATAATATATAGCTCTGATCAAAACAATCACAGTGAAGTATCTTTTAGGCCAACATACTGTTTATCAATAAAAGTGTTAAAAAAGATGCTTCTATAAAATATCTCCTAATGGCCTGTGGGGTGTACTAATGAATCATAAATCCCACCTTGGTTTTCAATGACAGACTTTCTATTTTCATTGACAAGTCAATGGCCGTCTTTTTTACTTAGGCTGTCGATCTTTCTTAATACCTTGGACACAATCTGCGAATGGCAAAGATATAATGTTGATTTAGATTTTAAACATTATAATCAACAGATTTGGGAAACTCTTTTACTAATTAACACAGCAATTATTGTGTCTCGCACGTTAAACATCTCATGTACTTAGCCAGATGCAATCCTTTTTTTACTTAAGGCAAATTTATTAGCTGATAGAGGAACTGATGAAAAAGTAAAAGAATGTTAATATTTCTGACATCTCTACCCCATAAGTATTTTTTCAGGCTGAAAAATATATCTAATAGCTCCACTCACTGATGTGCACTATGGTTTACCACAGTGTCTATATTTCTGCTGTCAGTTTTACAGTATCTCCCTTCATTAAACCTATCAAGTTTTCCTTTTGATCATGCAACCAAGGCCAGAAGACAGATATCTTCCTGGAACAGAGCAGTCTGCCAAGTCTTTCACAAGACCAGCTTAACCTCCCTATTGATTTTTTCAACACTGCAGCCATTCATTGTTTGTGACATTTGGCTGTCGGCTCTTTAACACCCTTCAACCAAATCAATTTCATATTTTTGTCAATGCTCTGCAAGAGGATGAGTAAAAATAGGAAGAGACTTAGCATGATTTAAAATGTTGATTTTCTCAAACAGTATTATGTTTAGTTTTTATAAGGCTTACAAACTTAATTCATGTGCTTATTTAGACTTCTGCATAAAACAAGGGGAGAAGCTTTACAAATTATAATTTTTCAGTATAATACTGACTTTATTCTTACTAAATCTTTAAAATTTCTAATTTCTTAATGTAAATTCATACTTACACCAATTGCATCCTACCTTACTTAAAGACTACTACTTACAAATAATGTTTTCTGTGGTTTGGATATTTAAACAATATGTAGGAAACACTGAAAATTAATATATATAACATCATAATTACTATGTTTTCAAAAGGCAAAGCATGTCAAAAAAGCACAAGTCAGCATTTTGCTCAACTTTAAATCTGAACTTCCAGTGTACTTAGATACTAAATGCCATGGACTGGCTTCAGGCTGCCAATGCAAAAACTCCTTTTGACATCAGTTAGAACAACATGTGAAAATCAAAGACACATATGTTCCAAATAGCGCCAAACCTCCCATCATTCAGAAAATTCTGCAGACTCTCGTGGAAATAGATGGTATAAGAACAAAACTTAAAGGAACAAGGCATTTTCACTCTATTTCTGTTAGTAACATTTAACGCTACAATTTAATATTAATCTACTAGGTTGCCTCCTGTAGCATTAATTATCAAAAGAAATAGACTAAGACGTCAAAATCACAGTTAAGTGGTTCATCTAAATATATATTTAAGGACTTTTTAAAAGATGAGTTAATGACTTGAAAAGCCTGATGGTTTCTTTGGAACCATGATACATTACTGCACAAAGTACATAATACGTAATTCTTCAAAATATATTAATAATCCAATATATCTATGGTTTGCTGGCATATTAGCAGATGTTCTGAAAACACTCAAACAGTTACACTGTTGAGTAAGTAAAAACGTTAAAGCTACATGGTAATTGTAAGTATAAGCATTTATCTAATGCATCTAAAGCACTAAAAACACAAATTAATAATCTGATGATTGAAATAACTTCTATGCAGCCTTTAGGAAATAAAATGTATATTGATATTTAGGGTGTTGCCAAAATATAAATAATTATATTTAATCAAATCTAAGACTCATCATGATTTTATGTGCTACTGTAAAGAAGGAAAAACTTATGCCAATTAAACTATGACATGATATTGATTATAAGAGGCATCTTGATTTCAGAAATGCTAAAATGAGGAGGGAAGAATGAACATCTTAGAATCAATGAAACATGGTAATGATAAACTAGAATAACATCTACTATTGGTTCGTTACGTGTACCGTTTTAAAATGTGCATGTTAAATACTGTGACACAGCACTTCAAGTCACTTTGGAACATTAACATGACCTTCTTCTGCCTAACAAACTGACTCCTACATTATCCTTCCTTTTTTTTTTTTTAAATCCACCATGTGCACCCTGATATTCTTTCATTCCTTATGGATATGCTGCTACAAAAAGGATAGCACAATTAATACAGCACACATGAGGACATCACAGCCTATCTGTTATATCTGCAAATAAATCATCCTGAAAAATTCAACAATTGAGAATTTATGGAACATTCTCTTACAACAATGCTTATAGAAAAAGCCCTTTGGAATCAGAAGGACTTGTGTTTAAATAAGGTTCTGCCACTCACTTATTAGCCATGTGATCCTGAGCAAGCTGAAACATCTTGGAGCTTCCATTTTTTTCACTAATGAAAACAAAAATTCTACCAACTTCCTAAAAGTACTGTGAGAGTTAAATAAGATAAAGTATATCAAAATTCTTAATAGAGTGCTTGGCACATTATAAGTGTTCAATAAGTGTTTCTGTTCTTTCTTCTCATTACCAAGCTATTCCACAAAACCATATAAAAGCTAATAGATACTTGACTCTAGATCAACCTTATCTAGCCTGTTGCTGATGATTCCCCGAAAACTATTAGGCACTATCACAGAATGTACATGGTAGCAAGTTATGTATGAACAGATCCACAAGAATGTAAGTTCCATAAGGGCAGGTATTTGTTTTTCTTTTATTCAATATTGTATCTCTACCGTCTAGAACAATACCCAGCAAATATTAGGCACTCAGTAAACCTTTTTGAACGAATTAGGATTTCAATAAACTTAATTTCTGATCCCACACTAAATTTTAACTTGATAGCAAGTCAATGAGGACAATGTAGTAAGACTCTTTGTCTTCTATTCTAAATGCTACTGACCATAACAATGTTACCTTTATAGCAATAATGCAATAGCACCAATCTAATTAATTCAACAACTACTTACTGTACATCTACCACAGTACTAGATATTGAGGGAGAAATAAGTAAGTAGTATAAGACACAACTATTGTATTCTTGGGAAGGCAAAATAATGACATGCATGAAACTAGATGTGATCAACTTTCAAAATAAACCACAATGTTTTCACCCCTAAATAGCTAAAAATAAAAATAATGCAGAACAAGATTAAAAATTAAAATGTGGAAGACTGCTGGAATCAAGAGACTATACCTTGAGGTGATTTTAGGTGAGAGATGTACTAATCCAGAGAACTGATCATTGTTCATGAGATAGTGTGGATATTTGAAATGTTCTACCCTATAGATGCCAAACTAGAGATTTGTTCTCTAAACTGGTTCTCCAGAGAGATCTGTTCTCTAAAGCAGAGATGGAAACATTTCAAACAAAGTAAGTCACGCAGGATAAAGGAGCATCAATGAGCTGTACGTGAACCATCAACGCATTAGACCTAGCAATGACTCTAGGTCAGCCTACCCTAGCACTTACTCAGTTCACCATATTTACTAATGTTGCTCTGTGCCAGACCCTGTATGAGGCATCCGGGTGTACAAAGATAATAAGAAACACACCTATCACAAAAAGCTATTAGGGGAGATAGCACTTAATTTAGATTGCAGTGATCTATTTGTGCCTCTGCAATTACAACCATTCTACAGGTTAAATTTACAGGTTGAAAGATGGGACAAGATAGCTTACTATAGAAGATTCAGTCCCTAGACCATGTTTTGCTCATTTGAAACACAGTTTAAAAAAAAAAAAAAAAGTTGGAAACTACAGCAAAGCATAAGGAAAATACAGAAAAGTATAAAGAAAAAAAATGTTAAAAATCCTAATTCCACTACTGAAAGGTAACCATTATATAATATAAATATTTGGTCTTTATTCTTTCAGTATTTTTGTCCTATTTTAAAGTACTTGGGAAAACAATTATGAGCATATCACTATTTTACTATTTACTACTACTATTTTACTATTTATTGCTGCTTTATAAATTTAATACATTGGACATTTTCCACATTATTGGGTATTCTTCTAAAACATGATTCAAAATCATTATGTAGAATTCTATCACATAGCTATAACATAATTTAATCAATTCACCTATTGTTGGACATTTCAACTGTTTCCAATTTGTCCTTTTAGGAATAATGCTGCAAACTAGACCCCTTAGTAACTAAGTAGTAGATATAGGAAATTTTCTTTTCACAAATTAGTATAAAAAATAAATTAAAAAGAAATAACAGAATATTTCTATTTTGCTACCCCAAATAAACTAATAGATATAGGCATTGATCACCAATAGCTGCCAATATTACCAAAAAAGAGAAAGCAGACAATATGTGCCACCTAATATAAGAACATAACACAACCTATGAAGCAATTCTTCCAGGAAAATAAATAATTAAACCTGAATTTTACTAAGCCTACAGATCCAACTCTCAACTTGTAGGAAACACAAAGAACAGAAGAACATGTTAAACTATACCATGGGGATGCAATCAGCAAAATACAGACTGGGAACTTAAAGGAGAAGCAACCCAGTTTTTTCAACAAAAAAGTACAAAGGGTAAAAATAAATAAATAAATAAATAAATGGAAAAGAAGCTTTAAATTTAAAAAGACGTAAAAGATATATCAACCAACTGCAATGAGTAGACCTTACCTGCATTCTGTTCAAACAAACAATTTGGATATATGATATCAAGGAATTATTGTTCATATTTTGGTGTAATAATGATACAGCGAAATTTTTTTTTTTTTTTTTTTTTGAGACAGAGTCTCGCTCTGTCACCCAGGCTGGAGTGCAGTGGCGCAATCTCGGCTCACTGCAAGCTCCGTCTTCCGGGTTCACGCCATTCTCCTGCCTCAGCCTCTCCGAGTAGCTGGGACTACAGGCGCCCGCCACCACGCCCGGCTAATTTTTTGTATTTTTTTTTTAGTAGAGACAGGGTTTCACTGTAGTCTCGATCTCCTGACCCCGTGATCCGCCCGCCTCGGCCTCCCAAAGTGCTGGGATTACAAGCGTGAGCCACCGCGCCCGGCCTACAGTGAAATTTTATGGTTTTTTAAAGATTTCTTAGGGGTACATGATGAAATATTTACAGGTGAAATAATATGTCTTAGATTTACTTTTTAAAATGTAGAAGGAGAAAGCTGATAGAGGTGACAATGGGGCAGGATTGGCCATAAGTTGGTTGTGTTTGCTGTTAGGTGCTGTAATATTATTCTGTCTTCTGTGATGTGGCTCAAAATTCACCCTAATAAAAATTTAAGAGAGAAGGAGGTGGGGAGAATATTGCAGTGGTAACCATCTTCATGTGTTTATCTTTACAAATGTCTCTATTTCCTCAGTATGAATTCCTAATTAGGTAAACTATTTGAAAATAAATCTTTTTAAGCTCTCAAAATATTTTTCTAAAATGACCTGAAATTTTCCTGAAAATTTCCCTATACATTCACCAACATAATTATGTCTTATGTGAATAAACTTAACTCCCAGCAACCGTATTTTGGCAATGTCTGAAGTTATTTCATTTTAATGTGGACATGAACAATAACACTTATCCCACAATCCTACACATTACATGGTACTAATGAGCATTTATAACTGTGTTTTTCTGTCATTTATATAATAATTTCTAGCTAATAGGAAAATAAAGAAAATTAAAACATGAGGAGATGAGTCTTAATTTTTGTTTGGATCCTTCTTCCTCAAATAAGTCAATCTTCAACCCACATAAATCTCAAAATTTAGGCAAGAGAAACTAATATTCACTTTATTTTTACAAACTTTACAGAATATATTTTTAAAAAACTAATTCAGTGAATCATTTTCACTTTAGAGTCAAGGCCTATTGCATAAATGCAACAATACAATAAAATATTTTTATACATTTACTTTCTTAATCATACCATATAGAATATCTGAATTTGTGGAAATTTATTTATTTCAACATTTGTCTTTTAAGATAAATTACAGTCAGATTACTACTCAGATTTTCTTAAGTAGCATATATAACCCCAAAATAGCCAAGCTTAGTGGTGGCAAAGCTTCAAATATTATATACTCACATTTTTAAATCAGGGCAGACACCTGAGACAAAAACTGTCCCCAAAGCTGCCTACAACAGCTACATGCTGGTCACTCTTTCTTGTCAAGGCTGATTTATTGCCTCCTTGCTGTTCAATTTCACATTTTGTCCTCATCATATCCCTGGCTCATGATCATTCTATGCTGACCCTTGTAGGGCAGGCAAGGAATATTGATAAAACAATTATCTGTTAGCCGTTCATTTGATTTTCCATTTCAATTACGGATTGCACGAGGCAAAAGGAAAAAGATTGCATCATTGATTTTTCTACCTTACAACAGTACAGAGTTGCTTTGATGGTTATAAAATGAATGCAACTCAACCATGCTTTTAAAGATCATATTTTTCGTTTTAGCGTAATTTTTTCAAAGCGTAATGTATGCAACTGTATGCATCCTAAAAAGAAAGCTATCTTCAAAGCCAAGCTAAATTGCTGCACAGGTGAGAAAAATATATACATAAAAATGCTTCAGATGAGTCAACCATTTCACAGTTGCATCCACACTGCACAGTAAAGGACTTTCTGGAAAAGCATACTGGTTAGGGAATTTCCAGGGTTTTCTGAAAGATTTAGGTACAGAGACATAGCAATCCCTTCAAAAGGAAGGAAAAAAATTAATGCTTCCTGACTAACGTAGTTATATAGTGACAGTAGTTTGTTCAGTTTCCATAATATGAAAGAAGTATTTTTTTTCTTTTTTTTTTTTTTATTATACTTTAGGGTTTTAGGGTACATGTGCACAATGTTCAGGTTTGTTACATATGTATCCATGTGCCATGTTGATTTCCTGCACCCATTAACTCATCATTTAGCATTAGGTGTATCCCCTAATGCTGAAAGGAGTATTTTTTAAAAAGCATATTATACTACTAACCATAACTATGTTTAAACCTCACCTATCTGAAAGGCTGATAATATGCCATTGCTAGCCAGTGATCCAGGACGGTCACAGTCAGAGAGAAATGGTGCTGAACCTACTAAACTTCATTATGGTTCAGCGAATGGTACAGCTCCAGGGGATGTTCACATGGCCGACCTTAAGAAAAGTTCAGCCTTTGATCAAGGTTTAGTGTTCCTGGAGTAGCAATGGTACAGGAAAGGGTTTCCATTTTCTGTGCCATAAGGTGCTGGTGTTGATCTTCTTAAAGCCCCAGAGTTTTCTTCCAAGACTGGATTACACTCAGCAATTAAGGTAATGAACTAGCTGAGGTAACAAAGCATAATGATCTCTTTTGTCCTTTGAATTCTTATGAACTCCATTCATTCACAATAGTCTGGCATGCAAAGCTTTTTCAACCCTGTACTGCTTAAAACTATGTAAAAATGATTACTTCCATTATGCCTTCATGGTTTGACATTTTTAATTTAAACATCTGTAATATTTAAGCATACTTTTCAGAACCAAAATACCCACTCAAAGAATGCTAGCTTACATTATGGTAATATTTTGACATTTTATATAGTATATTTTAATGCCTGAAAAGATAATGTGATGAATCCATTATAAATATATCAAAATATGTATACCTAGGACTTTTTCTTGATTTTTTTTTGTTTTTAAATCCTAAAGTTTAAAAAAAAAAAAAAAGGTGGCATTCTGTTAGATAAAACAGTCACTTATGGAGTTTGTTGCCAGCATTAACTCTCTTCAAGTTCAATGTGACCTAAAATATGCAGGTAAAAAAATTAAATAAAAATCTAAATTATAATAGAAAACTTCCTTAAAAACAGATTATTTTTTTCCTAACAGAAAACCTATTTTAGAAAAAGATATTTTTATGTGGAAATTGCATTTTCTAGAATTTATGTCACTTTTATTTTATAATTTTTTTAAACATCTGGGCACTATTTTTTACATTTTCTCAAATCTTTGCATGTTATAAACCTTCACCACTGCAGATTTTGCTGCTCTCTGATCTTTCATCTTAACACATTTCCAGCCCCAAATTTCACTTCAATCTCACCTCATCTCTCCATACTACATTAACCCCTGGCAATTGCCTTCCAAATGACCCCATTAAGCTGTAATTGCCTCAGCAGGCCTGCACTTTCGCTTGTAATTCTGTACCTCTCATCTCCCAGACGTTCTCTCAGCATCATTTCATGTTCTGGCTCCCTTCACTGAGCTCAGCTTATGACCTCGCTGCACCATGGCCGAAATGACTACTAAAAGCATAACAGAGACGGAATTCCATTACTTATTTTTAAAAGTTCTCTGGTGCCCTAATGTAATATTCTTTCGGGACTGTTGTCAAGGATACCAAGCACCGGCCATTAAAACCTTTTGTTTTCCAAGGCATTCCGTCTTTTATTAATAAATAAAGATAAAGATAATGTGCATCCAGCTGGTGGAAAGTCAGGGTATGTTTGCAATTTTCTCTCTCTAATACAACCTCATTCTGCCCATAATATTTAGGAAATACAGACAATAGGAAAAAGCCTTTTTAAAAATTCTCCGTATACCCCATATGACCATACCAGGCCCCAAATCATATAAATAAGAATTAGTTAACATCTACATCCGTAGGGTTGAGAACCATCCCTTTTTAAATTTTATGTAAATTATACTCACATTTAAGTAAAATCAATTGAAGATATTTATGATATTAGTTTAAAAACAAAATTTGCAATCACTCCATGTAAGAATGTCAGTCTCTTATGGGTAAATGAAATTCCCAATGGGCAGTCTCAGAACAGTTGAACCAAATAACAAGGAAAACCTTATTAAATTCCCCAAATAGGTCTGTGGATATTTTAGGGAGACCTGTATTCACAGAGAAGAAGGAAAATAAAATATCTTAATATTTAGGATCAGGAAACCAAATAAGTCAATTAAGCCCTGTAAAAAGTGAAAAGGTCAAATTTCTTTATCGTGAAAACCAAGGATAGCCTCAGCAAAACTCAGTACAAAGCTAGAACTGATACGAAAATAAAAGAGCTTAATTTTGTAAACAAAAAACATTTATTTCCCCCATAAACTAAAGACGAAGATTTGAATTATATTTGAAACAAACTCCAATTGCAAAACTAGCAAATTCCAATGTAAGTAAAACAAGTAAACAAAAAAATCAGCAATCAAAGGCCTTCACAAAAATAATACAACCAAAAAGATCAAGTAGGAGGCAAAGCCCACAAACTTGGGCATGGACGAGGCTCAGCAAGAAATCCTTCAAATAGCAGTCGCATGCAAAAGAAGTCGAGTAACTAAACCCCATAATCTTGGGTCAATATTGACTTGTTTTACCCTAAACTTCAACTGTTCTCTCCTAAAAACTGCCTTGTGCATTTCTCCTTAGTCCTCTCCTACCAATGAATACCATTAAGCTAACACACTCTGAAAGGTGCCTCAAGAAAAACATTTTTTTAACTGAAGCTGCTATTTTCTGGACTAGACCACATTAAATGCAAAATGAAAACACTGGGTGTGCAGATTTCTCCTAACTGGAAGGCTGAAAAAGACTGAATGGAAAGGGGTGAATTCTTTTATGCATGTAATAGTTCAGAAAACTGATATGATGTCAACATGAATGTGTTTTACAATAAAATAGGGTGTCAGAGCCAGAATGGATTCACTGTCTCTGCAGGCCAGAGCATAGCCACTGTTGCCTAGAATTGAGTAAAGTTGTCAAGTGAACTGATGTTTAGCTTCAGTAAGATGGCCTGAAAGAGAAGAGCTAGCACAAGGAAAACTCGCTACAGCAACTTTTTGCTTTAAGAAATGACTTATATTTCTAACCCCATCTTAAGGAGGTCAGTTACTTCATCATCAGAAGGCAGAAGACAAATTGACCCTTGATCAAAATATACAGATATAAATGAAAGTTTTCAAAATTAGAGGTTGAGAGACAATATAATCCATGCTTTCTGAATTATAAATGTCTCATAAAATCATCTCATATTTCATTCAGATAAAATATAGTCTTTTACTCAAATTTTTCATCTAGATTTTTGTTAACAGCACAATAAAAGCTTCACTGAAAAGCACAAGCACTGAGGTCAAACTATCTCTACACATCTTAACTAAAGTGTTCCACACTAAACCAATACTGCAGTTTACTACATGTTTCTGAAATTAACTCCAACATCCAGAACAGTTAAGAGATCAACTTAATCTCCCTTGATTCTTTAACCAAGATAATCAATTCTGGCTACAGTAAAGTAAGCACTGCCCATTCAACAGCATTCTGAACAAAAGCTGGGTCTATGTACTAGAGGCATTGCAAGCAAGCTCAAGACCAAAACAAGTCATACACCAGTAGAGCTATACTCCAGAGACTTCACTCTTTTCCTGTCTTCTCTGTCACAGAATAAACTGGGGTAAGACAACACTCCTGGGATGAAATAGCAAAAAGGAAGAAAAGTAGAATGGTTATAAATGTCCTGTTGCAACAGTTACGTACATAAAAATCTAGCCATGCATTTCTCTGGTGCCTACCACATCACAAGTTCAAGACAAAAAACATATTACCTAGGGGGTGCTAGATTAACACAAACAAAAGAATCATCTACAACATTTCTCCTACACCCACAGAACCAAGCATTAGCTAAGTCTGATTTTAAAAACACTGCCACAAATTTTTTGAGTTTTCAACAGTGAGAATAAATTTAATTATCTGTATTTACCCGATTATTCAAATAGTTTAAGATCCAAGGCTATAGTTTTAGGATTTAGATAAAACTTGGTAACAAGTCCAAGTTCTACTACTTAATAACTAGCTGACTTAGACAATTTATTAAACCTCTCTGGACCTTAATTTCTTCGTGTGAAAAATAGGAATAATCAAACAAACCATAAAAAATTCCATGCAAAGAGGCTATCATAGTCCCTAGCACATGGTTAGCCCTAGTAAGTGTTAGTACATAATAATTTAAGAATTTCTAAAGAACAATATAGTTAGATGCTATATAATATAATAATTGAACTAATAGAAATCAAACAGCTGTAAGACTCTATGGAGACTTAAAAGTAACAAACTGAACGACTTAAAATCAAACAAGCAAATAATTTCACAAAGGAGGAATACTCTGGGTTCAAACCCTTACCTTGGACTCTCTTTACAATGCCCTTTTCTGGGCAATTCAATTAGAATGAGGTTCAAAGGAAAGAAGAAGAATGAAGAAATAACTCTGTAACATAAACATTTCCAGTCTTTGCCCTTCACCCTACTCATATATATGACTTCCCAAAAGACATATAGCATATTTTAAAACTAACAGTTTTCAAGTAAAAATTTTCTTGATATAGAAAGATATAGAATACTAGTGTTATAAAATTACAGTCAATGTACCAAGGAGAACGAGGAGTTAAGAGAGAAAAATGGCCAATTCTTTAAAGGAAAGAGAGAAAAATTCACTCAGAGGGTTAGCTATAGCTAAAGGATGGAAGGTGTGTTAAAAGTCACTAATAAACTTCTAGAAGCATATATAAGTAATAATATAAAAGCCAAGAAGAAAAGGCCAGAAAAAAATATGTTACTACACCTTTTGTGACACACTGCCCATAAGAAACAATTGCTAAAAGGCCAGCATATGCAGGACAGCATTATTTACATCTGACCAGAAGAACACTATTAAATAAATTCATTGTAAGTGGCATCTAAAACACAATGGACACATTTCCAGTGTGCTAAAAAATGAAAAATAAAAAACTCCATCCTGAAAAACATTCCTCCTTTATTCCAAAGTTGTTTCCATCTATAGAAAAATCTTCTGGAAAACAGTTTAAATATCACCATAATGCTAGACAAGTCACAATTATTAATCTTCACTATTTACTATTTAAGATTTAAAAAAAAAACAAGACAGGTCTGTGAACACGAAAAACATTTTTAAAAATCTCTCTGCTGATACCCATATTTACAAAGAGGCATCTGAATGGCCCACTGTCCATAGTGCTCCTCAAAGCCCAGAAATGAGTACCACAAGACTGACAGATAATAGAACACTGTACAGGTTTCTTAAAGCTTTTGCTTTATACTAAGAATTTAAGACAGCAAAATACTTCAAAATAGAGTATACATATATCAGATGTCAGGAGTACATTATCTCAATTCCATAAACAGGGAGGTCACTGAAAAGACAGTCTTGGAATGTTTAAGAATCATATCCCAACATTATCCCTTTTCTCTTTTGCTTTCCTCGGCCTTTCATGTCTTCTTGTCCATACAATATATATATACTTGGATGTGATCCAGTAATCCAAAACTATACATATCTAAAACATCTTCCCTAACTTTCCTATCAGAGACAAGAGAACCAAAAGGCTCTCATTTCCAGGCTTTTAAACTCCCCATAAATCTTTGGCTTTTCTCTCTCCTTCTGCCTACATTAAATCTTGCTAACTTTTATTGTGAAGAAGTTACATCAGTTCATCTGGCACAACAGGAGCTTACAAAGATTGGAAATATTTCTGTTATAGGGTTATTTCTGTTTCCTTCCTCTTTCTTTGGAACCTCATTCTAATTGAATTTCCATGAAAAAGAGATTCATTTACTCAATCTACAGATCTGAACAAGTGAGAGATCTTCTGAATCTGAGCATACTCCCCTTTATTCATCACCATGTTCCCTCTTGATTCCTCAAGTCTACAACAAGGAATGAGATTTAACTGGTTCACCTCAAAAATTATTGTTAATAGTAGTAACATATCTATTGAGTATCTTCTGTGTGTAAAGCGCTTGACTATATGTTTTCATGTACAATTTCATTTAATTCTCACAGCTACTCTATGAGGTAACCACTATAATTATCTCCATTTTAGAATTTTTTTTTCACGCTTAATTCACTTTATTTTTCTTGTATAAAAATCCTATGTTGTAGCCACAGCTGGAGCCTGGGTCCGCTGCACGGAGGCTCTGGTGTGGGTCTTGAGGAGGTGGTCAGTGAATTCCTGATAGGGAGACTTGGTAAATACGGTCTCCTTCCAGAGGTCGGGGGTCAGGTAGCTGTAGGTCTTAGAAATGGCATCAAAGGTGGGCTTGGCGAAGTTGCCCAGGGTGGCAGTGCAGCCCCGGGCTGAGGTGTAGCAGTCATCGATACCAGCCATCATGAGCAGCTTCTTAGGCACAGGTGCGGAGACGATGCCAGTGCCCCTGGGTGCAGGGATGAGTCGCACCAGCACAGAGCCGCAGCAGCCTGTCACCTTGCAAGGGACAGTGTGGGGCTTGCCGATCTTGTTCCCCCAGTAGCCTCTGCGCACGGGGACAATGGAGAGCCTGGCCAGGATGATGGCCCCACGGATGGCGGTGGCCACCTCCTTGGAGCACTTAACACCCAGACCGACGTGGCCATTGTAGTCCCCGATAGCAACAAACGCCTTGAACCTGGTGCGCTGGCCGGCACGGGTCTGCTTCTGCACTGCCATAATCTTCAAAACCTCATTCTTGAGAGAGGCCCCCAGGAAAAAGTCAATGATCGCTGATTCCTTAATGGGCAGGGAGAAGAGATAGATCTCCAGGGACTTGATCTTCATGTTCTTGACCAAGCGGCCCAACTTGGTGACGGGCATCCACTCCTTATCCTCGGCCTTGCCTCTGCGAGCTCCGCGGCCTCGGCCACGGCCCCGTCCACGGCCGCGACCCTGGCCCCGGATGCCACTGCCGAAACCTCCGCGGAAGCCACCGCAGTTCCCCATCCCAGGGCCACCAGGGCCTCCGGGCACCCCCCGCTGCACCGGCGTCATCCGCCATTTGGTGTTTTCTCGGAAAAGAAGCTCCATTTTAGAAATTTTAAAAGTGAGACACAGAAAGATTATTTTAAGTTACTTCCTCAAGGCAACCTAACTGGGAAATAGTGAAACTGAAGCCCAAATCCAGGTCTGAATGACTCCAAATCCCATATTCTGAACCATTCCCTTCCGTGTTTTAAGCTCTACCAAAAATCCCCATCCTAATTTGCTGCCTTCACTTCTTCCTCTACCTTGGCAAAAACTTCTATCACTTTCCTGGAAAATCTAACACGTCCTTCCAAAAATCCATTCCTTTCTGCCTTCACAATTCTACTTTATTCTTTTCATTTTATAAAACCTTCCCAGATTAGTGCCATACATTTCTAACCTAGACCTAGTTAGTACCAGCCACGACTCCTGGCCTTTGTTCTCTCTAATGTTTTGTACTTTGGTACAAAGAGCTAGTGTTATCTATCTATATTTTTGTCACAGACATTAGCAGAAACCAATTTAATCTTGTAAATAACAAACAACAGCAAGTTGCACAACTAGCAATCAACAATTATATTTATGTAGGTAAATTGGTTATATCTTAAGAATGTGATTTGACAGATTTTTCATATCCTGCAAAGTATATCTTCCTATCATTTCCCATTTACAGTCCAAATCTTCTTGTCTGCCAAAATATACCTAAAGTTCTTGTGGATACCAAGGAGCTAAAAGCTGAGTAATTACAAATGGAAAACAGTTTGTAGTGTGATGTAGCAATCACTCATACAAATTATAGAGGTCTCTTGAAAATTGTGAGAGCAAGAACCCATTGTCCCAAGTGGACTTAGAAGATGCCAGGTACAGCGGCTCATCGCTGTTATCTTAGCACTTTGGGAGACCGACACAGGAGGATCGCTTGAGCTAGGCCAACATTATGCCCCGGCCAACACAGTAAGACTCCGTTTCTAGCAAAAATTTTAACAATTAGCCAGGCATTGTGGCGCACACCTGTAGTCCTAGCTACTCAGGGGACTGAGGCAGAAGAATCCCTTGAGCCCAGGAGGCTGCACTGACCTGTGATCATGCCACTGCATTTCAGTCTGGATGACAGAACAAAACCCTGCCTCAAAAACAAAAGAAAGAAAAGATCGTACAACCTTTTTCTTCCATATGGTATCAAATACATGACATTGGCTCTGCTATTAGAATGTTTCTATCTACCATTTCAACAGGGCAGTACAAACCTAGAATGCACCCTTTGGTTGCTATCTTTTGAAAAAAGACCAACAAAACAAAGACTATAAAAAGTCTAGGCCGGGCGTGGTGGCTCATGCCTGTAATCCCAGCACTTTGGAAGGCCGAGGTGGGTGGGTCAGGAGATTGAGACCATCCTGGCTAACACGGTGAAACCCATCTCTAATAAAAATACAAAAAATTAGCCGGGCATGGTGGCGGGTACCTGTAGTCCCAGCTACTCGGGCGGCTGAGGCGGAAGAATGGCATGAACCCGGGGAGAAAAAAAAAAGTCTTGAGACCTTTACTGTTTAGGAAAATAAAACTGCAGAACAATTCAAAGTGGCTCTTTATTAACCTTAAGTATTATCATTTAGATTCCTCTTAAAGTATATTTTCATTTTAACATTTTAAATATAGCGTTACATAGTTCAAAATGCAAAAAGTACAACATTTTTAAGTCTCTTTCCTATTCTTGACCCCAAACACGTTGTTTTCCTCCAGAGGCAAATAGCATCATGTTTCTTGTATATTCTTCTGGAAATATTTTATATATATAAAATAAATTATATATATATTTATACACGTGTATATATATTTGTGTAATATATACACACACACAAAATAAGTATACATTTCTATTATTTTTCCTATATCAGATATACATGTATATAATACATATATATACCATCATGTACTTAGCTTTCTGACTTAACAACACAGCTTGTAAACTGGTTCTGTATTAGTGCATACAGAGCTTCATCACTCTCTTTGACAGACTGCATAGTACTACATTGAATAGGAGTAACATAATTTAACCAGCTCTCTACTGTTAAACATTTAGGTGGTTTCCAAGCTTTTACTATTCTAACCAATATTACAAGTATCTCTGAACACACACATTTCTTACATGCAAATATGTATGAAGGCTAAATGCCAAGAATTGCAATTGCTAGGACAAAGAATTGTGATATTTAAACTTTGATAGATACTTCCAAACTGCCCTCAAAGAAAGGTTGTACCAATTTATGTTCCCACTAGCAATTTCTAAGAGTCTCTATACCAGTTCTCTATCACACTGTTATACTTTTTGATCTTTGCTAATCTGACAGATAAAGAATAGTAGCTCAGGGAAGTTTTACTTGTTTTGACTCTTTAAAAAATGTTATGGATACATAGTAGTTTTACATATTTATGGTAGGATATTTCAATACAAGCATAAAATGTGTAATAATCAAATCAGGGTGACTAGAATATCCATCATCTTAAACATTTATCATTAGTTTATGTTGGGAACATTCCAATGTCACTCTTATAGCTATCTTGAAATATACAATAAATTACTGTTAACTATAGGTCACCCTACTGAGCTACCAAACTCTAGATCTTATTCCTTCTAACCAAATTTTTGTACCCATTAACCAACCCCTTTTAGCACCCCCTCCCTGACTACCTACCTTTCCCACCCTGTGGCAATCATCATTCTACTCTATCTCCACAAGATCAATTTTTTTTTTTTTTTTTTGAGACGGAGTCTCGCTCTGTCACCCAGGCTGGAGTGCAGTGGCGCAATCTCGGCTCACTGCAAGCTCCGCCTCCCAGGTTCATGCCATTCTCCTGCCTCAGCCTCCCGAGTAGCTGGGACTACAGGCACCCGTTACCACGCCCGGCTAATTTTTTGTATTTTTAGTAGAGACGGGGTTTCACCATGTTGGCCAGGATGGTCTCGATCTCTTGACCTCGTGATCCACCTGCCTCGGCCTCCCAAAGTGCTGGGATTACAGGGGTGAGCCACCGCGCCTGGCCAAGATCAATTTTTTTTAGCTTCCACATATCAGTGAGAACATGGGATATTTGTGTTTCTGTGCCTGACTTAATTCACTTAATATAATTGTCCTCTCGTTCCATCCATGTTGTTACAAATGACAAGATTCTATTCTTTCTTTTTCATGGCTAAATAACATTCCACTATGTATTAATATATGTATCACATTTTCTTTATCCATTCATCCACTGATAGACACTAAGGTTGAGTCTATATCTTCGCTATTGTGAATAGTGCTGCAATAAACAAGGGAGTGCAGATTTTCTTGATATACTGATTTCCTTTTCTTTGGATATATGCCCAGCAGGGTGATTACTAGATCATATCATAGTTCTATTTTCAGTTTTTTGAGGAAGCTCCATACTGTTTTCCATAGTGGCTGCACTAACTATAGTGTATGAATGTTCCCCTGTCTCTACATCCTTGCCAGCATTTTATGTTTTGTCTTTTTGATAAAAGCTGTTTTAACTGGGATGAGATGCTATTATATTGTGGTTTTGATTTGCATTTCTCTGACAATTAGTGATGCTGGGCATTTTCATACACCTGTTGACCATTCATATGTCTTCTTTTGAGAAATGTCTATTTAGATCTTTTGCCCATTTTAAAATCAGATTTTTTTTTTTGCTATACAGTTGTTTGAGTTCCTTACATATTTTAGTTATTAATCCCTTGTCAATTAAATAGCTTGCAAATACTTTCTCCCATTCTGTAGGTTGTCTCTTTGTTTTGTTTTGACTCTTGCAAGTCAGTAGAATATAATGGTTAAGAGTATAGACTCTACGGCCATCTCCCAGCTCTGCCACTCACTTGGAGCTGTGCATCCCTGGGCAGGTCACTTAACCTCTGTGTCTCCTTTTCCTACATCAAACAAGGATATTAATACTGCAATTTCAAACATTCTTGTGAAAATAAAACGAGTTAATACATATGAGATGCCTAGAACTGTGCCTGGCACATAGTAAACACTCAATAAATAGTAATTGTTATTTTTTATCCTATTTTGAGTGAGGATGGACTTTTTTCCACATTTAAGAGTTATTTGTATTGTCTTTTCTGTTACTTGTCTTTTCATATATTTTGTCCACTTTTTTGTTTTTTGTTGTTTTTTTTTTTTTTGAGACAGAGTTTTGCTCTTGTCACCGAGGCTGGAGTGCAGTGGCGCGAACTTGGCTCACTGCAACTTCCGCCTCCCAGATTCAAGCAATTCTCCTGCCTCAGCCTCCTGAGTAGCTGGGATTACAGGCGCCTGCCGCCACACTCAGCTCATTTTTTGTATTTTTAGTAGAGATGGGGTTTCGCCATGTTGGGCAGGCTGGTCTCAAACTCCTGACCTCAGGTGATCTGCCCACCTCAGCCTCCCAAAGTGCTGCGATTACAGGCATGAGCCACCATGCCCAGCTGAGATTTAAATATTTCACAAACAAGTAAAAATAACTGGCCGGGTGAGGTGGCTCATGCCTGTAATCCCAGCACTTTGGGAGGCAGAGGTGGGCGGATCACCTGAGGTCAGGAGTTCAAGACCAGCTTGGTCAACATGGCGCAACCCCCGTCTCTACTAAAAATACAAAAATTAGCCGGGCGCAGTGGTGGTGCCTGTAATCCCAGCTGCCCGGGAGGCTGAGGCAGGAGAATCCCTTGAGCCTGGGAAGTGGAGGCTGCAGTGAGCCGAGATCAAGCCACTGCACTCCAGCCTGGGTGACAGAGTGAGACTCAGTCTCAAAAAAAATAAAAATAAAAAAACAAGTAAAAATAATTGATCCATTCTAAGTTTTAGCCACTATCACATCAATGTACCACCTTAAAAACTTGTTGAAAGGTGATGTCTTTAGAGTTTTTCTTCCCTGCTCCCTCCTCAGCTATACTTCTCTGTCTCAGCTCATATTTTTCCTTCTCTTATAGAAACCTTCCCAAACTATTTTTTCTAAAGTCTCCCACTACCTCAGTCAATACTTCACAATGTTTATTATGCTTTGAAATTATTCTATTTATTGACTTATTTATTATCTGTCTCCCTGCACTTAATTGTATGGTCTTTCAGGGCAGCATATTTGTCAGCCATAGTCATTGCTGTATTCCCAACATCTAGAAAAATCTCTGGCTCAGAGAAAGCAAGCAGTGTTTATCCAATTAATGATACTGTTTAAAGTTAAACTGAAATTGGAACCCTCTTGGAGTGCAGGTAGAAATACAAAATGGTACAGCCACTTTGGAAAAGAGGCTGGCAGTTCCTCAAAGGTTAAACATAGTTATCTATGACCCAGCAATTCCATTCCAAGATATATAGCAAAGAAAAATGAAAACATATGTCTACACAAAAACTTACACACAAATATTCATAGCAGCATTATTCAAAATAGCCGAAAGTTTTAGACAACCTAAAACTTTTTAGCTTCCAGTACTCTGCAAGCCTCCTTTGAACGAAATCATACTACAAAAAGTTCCTAGAAAGTAAATTTAGTCTAAATAGGAAAAACACAGAATTTGAAGTCAGATACATTTCAGTTTGAATCTACCTCTGTCACTTATTAGCCATATAACATTAGGTTAATCCTCAAGTTTTACTAATCCTCAAGTTTTCTAATCTATAAAATTAGGATATACAAATTTATGGTGGTATTATGAGGATTCAGCAAGATAACAATTTTTTTTTTTTTTTTTTTTGAGACAGCGTCTCCCTCTGTGGCCCAGGCTGGAGTGCAGTGGCATGATGCAATCAAGGCTGACTGCAACCTCCACATCCCAGGCTCAGGTGATCCTCCTGCCTCAGCCTCCCAAGTAGCTGGGACTACAGGTGTGCACCACCATGCCCAGCTAATTTTTCTATTTCTAGTAGAAATTGGTTTCTCATGTTGCCCAGGCTGGTCTCAAACTCCTGAGCTGAGGCAATCTACCCTGAGCTGAGGCAATCTACCTCTCTCGTCCTCCCAAAGTGCTGGGATTACAGGCGTGAGCCACCACGCCTGGCCAATTTTTTTCATTACCAGTACATTCTTAGCATATTGCAGGAACTCAGTAAACACAAATTTCTTCCCCCTATTTGCTCCCCTTCCTAATTGTACTACAATAATTAGCACCCAAGGATAAAGCTCAAAGAAATTTTCCTTAAACCAAGTTGCATGCTACAGCGGTTAAGAATACCCAGATGCTGGAACTTCCCGAAATGACATAACAAGGTAGGTGTTTTTTTTTTTTTTTTTTTTTGAGACAGAGTCTCACTCTGTTGCCCAGGCTGGAGTGCAGTGGTGCAATCTGGGCTCACTGCAAGCTCCGCCTCCCGGCTTCACGCCATTCTCCTGCCTCAGCCTCTCCGAGTAGCTGGGACTACAGGCGCCAGCCACCACGCCCGGCTAATTTTTTGCATTTTTAGTAGAGACGGGGTTTCATAGTAGTCTCGATCTCCTGACCTCGTGATCCGCCCTCCTTGGCCTCCCAAAGTGCTGGGATTACAAGTGTGAGCCACCACGCTCGGCCACAATGTAGGTATTTTTAAGTCTCACCAAACTCCCTCACAAAACTAGACAGAGCCATCAGGAAATAATAAACCACAGATGACATTTCCTACAAAAGCAGGTGACAAGGAATCCCTCCCAAACCCTGGAATTATAGATAGGTGTGGCCAAAAACACCCAACAGCAGCAAGACCTGTGATCAGCAGCTATATGAAACAGTGGTGGTAAAGAGAAATACAAAAGGGTCCTAAAAGCCACGAAACCCAGAACTCACCAACAAATAAATACCTGCAAAGGGAAAAAGATCAATACTATTATATCTGAGAATCTAAGCAAGTGAATCTGAGGACAGTCACTTGCCATTCAGGCTCTAAGTCATGAGGGAAAACAATCCTAAGAATAGAAAAACTAATTAAATGACGTAACTGTCTATCTCTTCAGTGAAATATAATGAGGACCCTCTCCCAAAAAACTGCACAGAAAGTTTTAACTTCAGTCAATGGTCAATTGTTATTTGAAAACCATTAGGCTAGGCACGGTGGCTCACGCCTGTAATCCCAGCACTTTGGGAGGCTGAGGCAGGTGGATCACGAGATCAGGAGATCGAGACCATCCTGGCTAACACGGCAAAACCCCATCTCTACTAAAAGTACAAAAAATTGGCCGGGCGTGGTGGCGGGCACCTGTAGTCCCGGCTACTCAGGAGGCTGAGGCAGGAGAATGGCATGAACCCGGGAAGCAGAGCTTGCAGTGAGCCGAGATCGCGCCACTGCACTCCAGCCTGGGCAACAGAGTGAGACTCCGTCTCAAAAAAAGAAAAGAAAACCATTATATATTTATAACAATATATAGAATAAATCAAGTAATTATCTTAATTTTGTTAAGAATAAATTTTTTGTCATAAAAGATATATAAATATAAAATCTAAGAAGTTAAGTGAAACCCTGTAATCTTACATTTCAGTTAGAATCATCAATGTGAGCTCACTTATCTCCTCTCCTTTCCTGAAAGCAAACAACCAAGTAGCAATAAGTACCCTTAAGGCTCAAATTTTGGCCTTTGTATATCACTACTCAATGAAAAGAACCATGGCTCTTTGGAGAAATGGCAGATTCCACATCTGGTGGAGGAAATGTACAAGATGAGCCTGGCACGTTTTGGTGGGCCAGAAAGAAAGAAGCTAAAAAAGCTAATTAATGGAGTCTTATCAGAAGGACATAGGAGCCAGCTTGAAGGGGTTCCCACTGGACAAATGTGGTACAATTTCAGCATCAAAAAGTATAATGTCTGAAACTGATTAAAACACACTACATATACAAAAAGCCAACACTTCATAATAACTACTAAAAAAAATCAAAAGTTATACACCACTGGAGGATACTAAGGCACTACCTCATTACTCTGGAAATTGATAATTAAAGGGAAAGAATTAAACATTTTATACTGCCTTTCCAGTATGAATTGTATTTCTGGGTAACCAAATAGCCCTAGTGAATGGAATAAAGCTCTTTTAAAACACTCTGGCTAATCGAAATCACACCACTCAGCCTGGGCAACAGAGCGAGACTCCACCTCAAAAAAAAAAAAATTCTGGCTAAAAAATACAGAAAGAATAATATAACTGGACCATTTCCAAGGCCTAAGAAATTCAGTAATCCAGGCACTGGGTCATCCATAGATGGTAACACCATTAGGTGAAAGAAGGGGAACTTTACAATGAAGAAATCAGGCTGGCACTACCTAATCCACTGATCAGTCTTAGCATTGCAAAAAGTAAGATGACTAAACGTTATGGCTGATGTGATGCATGATGAATCTAATCAAGCTTTTAGATCTAATTCTAGTCTAGAAGAAATTCAGGAAATGGAAGCGTAAATTAAATACTGCCACAAGGAAGTATCAGCCAAATCTAGAATTGGGGCATTCTACAGGAAAAACATTCTGATTTTTTCAGCAAGTCAATAGTATATGGAAAAGGACAGGTATATGAAAAAGGGGCAGAAGGAAGGAATGTGAATCTGCACGGAGATACAAAACAAGTATAACATATTAGTGGTTAAAGCTGACTGGTGGTTATATAGGAGTTCATTGTACCCTCTACTTTTGTGAATTCGGGGGAAATTTTATAATAAAAAGTAAGACATACACACCAATGAACAACAACACCAAAAAACCACAATGACTTAGAATCAAACAGCTAGAGTTTGAATCGTAGCTCTACACTTATTGTGTGAATGTGAACAAGTTATTTAGCTTCTTTAAACATGGTTCTCCTTCTATAAAATGGGAAAAATATTACCTCCATTTATTAAGTTTGAATGAGATAATAGACAAAATGTGTCTAGTACATAAAGAGCCCAGTAAATGTTAACCACTGTCATCATTAGTATTAATGTTATTATTATTATTACTATTATAGAGGATATGATAGCAAAGGCTTCTGTATAGTTCCTTATATAAGTAGCCAATTTGGGGGGTTCAAAACTCTTATTTCATTTTCAAAAACACATATGATACACAAATATAAAACACCTATAAATGAGTACTTTTCCTTTTCTATTACTCAGCTTTTTGAAAATTAATAAACACAAACATGACTATCACCAATGTAACACTAACGAAGTTCATTTGTCTGAAATTTTATGCTATACTTCAGTTAAATTTAACTGACACAGTGCTATCAATATTGTATCTACAATTCTTCATAGTTCCATTGTTAAATTTAAATTGTCCTTAATATGATCAATAAAATAGATTATATAAGTAATAGCAAATCTAAGAAACATGCAAGGCAATATTTTTCAACTAAAAAATAAAAATATTCTCATTTCTAAACAAAATCATATTACCTATGCTTTAGATAGCAAAAAATAACCCTTTTGTAAATAAAAAATTATACTGAACTCTACAGTGCTGAGGCAACTGATAAATTTTTCCTTTCACTTTTAATCAAGCTTCCTGTTGTAAGAGCTCAGCAGACAGTGACGCGAGACACTGCCTCCCAACTTCAGTTCACCTTTGCAGTTCCACAAGGGACACCATGTCAAGATTGTTCAGCTTTTTTGATGAGTGCTGCGTGGGTAACTAATGTGTAAATGCAGATACCTATAGAAAGCAGTTTTGACAGTGATGTATTGCAACTGGTTCCAGATGTCGGCAAGGGATGTTTGGCCAGGCATCTAGAGCTCCACTGCCACGGGGCAGCACCAGGACCAAACCAGTCTTGAAAAGACCATGGCACTCTAACTCTTCAATTACAATCTTCTTAAAACAATTATTTTGCTTCTCTTCTTTCAGAAAAACACTAAAATATTACTGCTTTGTTGCTCATTTTTTCTAATTTAAGGAAAGGGCTGACATAACAAGCCTAATAGTTTGGCTTTCAAAGGAAACTTCAAAGTGAGTGGAGGGAATATTAAAAATGAAGCACATACTCATCTCCTATAATGAGGTTTTTAACTAAATTGCACCAAAACTTGCATATGTACAAAAGTTTAAAGCAACCCGTGACTAGCAAATTAAATGTTGAGATTACTCATCTAATAATAGAATTCTTAAGAATATCATTGTAAATATGATACATATAATTATAAACCAAATCAGCAAGCTTATTTTCTCTTGCTGTCCAGAAATGTGACAAGTATATATTAGCTAAAGAAAATGTACCTCGGTTGCATTTGACTTTAAAAATTAAATAATGAATCTTGTAATGATGTATTTTGAGAATAAAATTCTAGAAATGGAAGACTGACAAGCAGCATGTGAATAAATGAATTTCTGGGCCACTGGCTAATGAAATACAGAAAGATGTACACAAAAATTCCAAAGTGAAAATGTTATTACAATCATACAATGAATCGCCTTTAACATTTAAAATTGATAAAGTTGCACTTTCTACATGAAAAATGTTGTAGCACGGCTCCAACACAAGCATTTGGTCTGATGGGAGTTTTTTCAAACAACCTGTCTGTCTCCCTATTCTTTCAATAGCAGACTCCCAGCTCCAATCAAAAAACCTCTCAGGGGATCACCTACAGCTACATTCTCGCCATGTGGTTTTGATATAAGGCATTTTCTCATTGATCAAGGGAGCTGCAGAAGCATGTGTTCTGTTTATCCTAGAACAAAGAAGGCGACTTACATTACTGATGTTCAGAATCAAATCAAAGGTTTTGAAATACTTTTAATAGGAAAAAGGCAAACAAATCTGTCAAACGATGTTTAGACTCAACGTTCCTTTTGATTTCCTAACAAATTGAATAAATTGAACATTCTAAACACATTACCAAACTTTTAATCTGTGAGAAGACCTTGTGGTCAATAACTTCCTATCATAAGTAAATTGTTTAACTATAGCTCAAAGTTACTATGTTTGGTCTGATATGACATGATATGCTAACTGAGGGTAGAAAGTAGTTTTAAAAACTGACCAATCTTTTTTTTCCAGATGGATCATCAAATGTTTTTCTAACCTTGCATTTTCTTAAATGACCAACTGGTAGAACTGTATTACCAGTTCTAATTGGCTTAGAATATAGAATGGTTCAAGATAGCAGAAGAGCTGTATTCATTCCCATCTCCCTTCTTATAGGGCTCTGTTTTGATAAATCCTTATTGTGACTTGGTTTTTGTTCTATTCCTAATAAATTATGTTTAACAAATAAAAATATACTTTAGCATTTCTATATAAACCATTTGTTGCTGTAAACTATGGAAAATTTGTCTAGGCAGTACATATATCTCAGTATCTCTGAGTATATGTATCTCAGATCTGATAGGTCAAAAGCAAAATTATTACCTAGTGAAAATGTGATGCAAATGTATTTAACTGAATGACTTTTGTGTTTATCTTGTTGGTTTACTAATAATTCAAAGTAAATCCTCTGGACAGCAAACTAGTACTTCTAAAAATACAAAATACACATCATTATATCCAGCAAAAGTCCAAACCTAAGGACTAATATCTGTATCCAGCAAATAAGGACACAGAAGACTAAGGTACTAGATGAATTTAGTTTCTGATCCTTTACCAAAATGCATAGTTCCAGAACAAACCTCTGTATCAGTCTTATTGCTGGTAGCAATATAAATTGGTACAACCACTTTGGAAAACAATTTGGCAACATCAGGTAAAGTTGGATATACACATACTCTACAAACCCAACAACTCTATTCCTAGTTATATACCTCAGAGGAATTATTGCATATGGACAAAAATATGTGTACAAGCATGTTTATAATGCCAAAATTTCAGATGAAATGTAAGCATCCATCAATAGTGAAATGAATGTGAAGTTCATTTGCACGGGAGAATACTACAAAGCAGGTAAAACTAATAAAATCAATTCACGGATATCAAAATCAATGCAGTACATGTTGAAAACTGGTGAGCACAAAATCAAACTACAAAAAGATGTACAATGTGTATATACTACATATAGGTATTATATGTGTATATATATATACACATTATATTTGTCAATATTAAAAATACTAACATTATTTGTAAATACACGTATGTGTAGTAAAAGCATTTTTCAGATGAGAAGAATATGTACCAATCATAAGATAAATAGGTACTAATTTGGGGTGGGAAAGTTAGTGAGCTGAAGGGATGGGGAAACTTCAAACATATGTAAATGGGTATTTTTTAAAAATAAATGTCTAAAGCAGAGATGGCAAAATGTTAACATTTATTAAAATTAACAGGAAGAAATAAAAGGCTATGTGTTTGAAATATTTCATAAGCAAAAATTAAAATGCAAAAAGTCCATATACCCTACATGGGTCTTTACTTCAGAATTACCACCAATACTTCATTCGAATACATTCATTGATATACTGCATAATTTTATTGGGTTAAAAATTATGTCCCAATTTCACATTCTCATTTACATGTGGGAGCCAAAAAAGTTGATCACACAGAGGTAGAGAATAGAGTGACAGACACCAGAGACTGGGAGGGGTGTGGGTGGGAGGTGTGGATAAAGAGGGATTGGTTAATGGGTACAAACATACAGTTAGATTAAAAGTATAATTTCTAATGTTTGATAGCAGGGTAGAGTGACTACAGTTAGCAATAATGTGTGGTATATTTCAAAGTAGCTACAAGAAGGAACTTGAAATGTTACCAAACACATAGAAATAATAAATACTTAAGGTGATGGATATCTTAAATACTCTGACTTGATCATTACACATTCTACGCATGCAACAAAATATCACGTGTACACCATAAATATAGAAAATATTATGTGTCAATTAAAAAATATGTCCATAATTAAGGGTCAGAGCAATCCATTCTTCTGAATAAAGTCATCACACAATAAGTTGAACCATCTAAATACTTAGTACTGACATTACCTTTATTATATTTTTCAAATATTTAATATATCTTATGCATATATTTTCAAAGAAAAAAATGTGTGTCATCACACAATAAGCTGAATTGTCTAAATACTTAGTACTGACATTACCATATTATGTTTATGAAATATATCTTATGTATTCATTAGATATATTTTCAAAGAAAAAAATCCCATAATCACCAATGACCCTTCATTAATTGGTGAATATTCCAGACAAGCTAGAGTCGACAACTTATATTATCTGATTTTCAATTCTGTTTGACTTCACATAAAAACATTTTGAAGAGAAAGGAACATTATTACTATATCATTTGTGACAAATAATCAAGATATGAGAATAGCAAATAAATTATTTGAATTTAAAGCTAGGAAGCACTTCTTTTTCAAATAATCCTATATGTAAAATAATTGAGCCATGAAAAATGTTAAAATAGGTAAAAATCATGCCCCAAAAGAACCTGGTAAGATTGTGGTAAATAAAGGAATTTACTAGGGGAGAATCTCTATTCACTACAGGCAATTTTAGCTATTTTCTCCTGGAATTAAATGTTCTATCCTAACTTCTGGAACTAGTTAAATATTAACGTTATTGCCTTTCTCAAAGATAATGGTAGAATTTAACTGGTTGAAAACTGCCACCCACAGCTAACATTTATAAAGTATCTCCCAATGCAAAATTAAACAGATTTCCTTCCAGGACATTCTAGGAAAGTTCCCAAATTAGATTCCTAAACTAAACAAAGCTACTACATTAAACTTGGCGATATCACAATCATGAATTGATCCTCTAAATGCCAAAACTGAGAGTAAAAAAGAAAAATGGACACTTGTTAGCAATACAGGATAGCAGAAGTACACAGTGATGCTTACTGATGAAATAAGGATACTTTCTAAATCAGTGGTTTTCAAACTGTGGCCCAGGTACCCCTGGGGTCACTGAGGTACCCTCAGGGCTCTGCAAGGTCAAAACTGTTTTCATAATTCATTAAGATGTCACATTTTCTGTTTCAACTCTAATTTGTTCATGAGTATACAATGAAGTTGACAACAGGCTACGTGAAGCATGGCATCACAACAGAATGCAGAAGGAGATATGAGAAAACTGCTGTTGAAGCCAGACATTAAAGAAATTTGTAAAAAAAAATGTAAAACAATATCAATCATCTAATTTTTTATTTTGGAAATATAAGTTGTTTTTTATTTTAAAATGATACTTATGCTAACATGTTATTGTTATTTTAAAATAAACTAATAAAAATTTTAAATTTATAATACAGTAAATACTGATAAATATAACCCACATAAGCCAAAGCTTGCTAGTGTTCTCAATAATTCTTTTTTTTTTTTTGGGGGACAGAGTCTCACTTCGTTGCCCAGTCTGGAGTGCAGCAGCACAATCTCAGCTCACTGCAACCTCCACCTCCCAGGTTCAAGCTATCCTCCCACCTCAGCCTCCTGAATAGCCAGGACAATAGGTGCATGCCACCATGCCCAGCCAATTATTGTATTTCTTGTAGAGATAAGGTTTCGCCATGTTATCCAGGCTGGTCTCGAACTCCTGAGCTCAAGTGATCCGCTGCCCCAGCATCCCAAAGTGCTGAGATTTCAGGCATGAGCCAACATGTCTGGCAATTCTCAATTATTTTTAATTTTAAATGTGGTATGGAAAGAGATCCTGAAAACAAAAAGTTCGAGAATCAGTGGCCTAAATCATAGAGTTGATACAAGGATGAAATGAACTAATGCATGTAAAGCACTTTTCACAACGCATGGCAAACAGTCAACGTTCAGTCAGCGGTAGCTATCATTATTGTTACATAACAACAGCTGTGGCTACAGAGAGCAATGCTGAGATCAGCCATTTCTGGAGACTTCATTGTCCCCCACTGTCTAGTAAGCAATGAGTATTAAAAAAAAAAAAAAAGCCAACTGATTCATCAAATGTAATTCATCATATAGATTCTAATTTAAATTATAATACGATCAATAAGAACCTGTTAGTCTGAAAGACTTTATCTTTCTAGACCCTGTTAACTTCCTTATAAACTAGGAAGGCCTAGGACTAGACTTAGAATATACCTTGGAGACTAGAGTTATCTTGTCCTTTGAGACACCTGGAAAACAGCAATGAGAAGCCTAAGTGTCCTGTGCACAACAAATTAATTAAATATTCATTCTCATAAAAAAGAAAGATATACTTTCCTTTGAAATACTGGATCAATAAGGCATCATGGAATAACAGAACTGTGGACAGGCCCTTGAGCAAGCTTCTGGTTAAGATTCTTGATTCCAGGCATATCTAGCACACACCCAAGACAGACCAATAGGTACAGAGACTCACAAACGGACCAGTCATTTTTCACTCTAGTGGTTACGTAGCCCCTCCACAAAGCAAACCACAATCTTTCCTACTTTCACTTTAAGGTCACTTCCTTATGTTTCATCCTTTATTGATAAAGCTAAAAATAATAATAGTAGTTGTATACAGAGGTCAAATACCTGGCATCAAGCTCATAAAAATCCTTTAACCCTTTAGCCTACTTTTTTTTTTTTTGAGACAGTCTTGCTCTGTCACCCAGGCTGGAGTGCAGTGGCACGATCTCAGCTCACTGCAACCTCTGACTCTCAGGTTCAAGCAATTCTCCTGCCTCAGCCTCCTGAGTGGCTGGGACTACAGGTGCGGGCCACCATGCCCAGCTAATTTTTGTATTTTTGGTAGAGATGAGGTTTCACCATGTTGGCCATGCTGGTCTCGAACTCCTGACCTCAAGTCATTCACCCACCTCGGCCTCCCAAAGTGCTGGGATTACAGACATGAGCCACCGCGCCCAGCCTCGCCTACATTTCTCTAGTCAAAACACCTTCCAAATCTTTTAACTGTTTCCCATTGGATCTGTACTTCCTTCTCTTAACCATTCTTTTCTACCTTCTAAACCCCAAGATAAAAACATATAGAATTCTTTTTAATCTTTCTTTCTTTCTTTTTTTAAAAAAGGAGACTGATCCAAAGTCGCTAACACAGAAATTTCATTGAGGCACTAACAGACTATTTAGCCTTCTAAAACTTTATTTAACACTATTACCAAAAAAAAAAGTAATTTCTCCTCCTTAAAAAGGGCCATATTAACATTATATATGTTAAACTCAGTCTTTTAAAACTATCTTTGTATCTTGAAATCAGCATTAAGATGAAAGCAAGAGATATTACTGTTGCTATGGTAATACTTCAATGAACAGCATTAACACACAGTGGTACATAAAAACCATTTTCTGAGCAGCATGTACAGGTAAATAAAAGTTAAATAGCACATCAACAACAATTTCCTCACAGGGTCATAACAACTTTTATTTGTGATGCTTATTTTTATATATTACAGTGACTGAAGTAAATTTGAAAATGTCAATAATCAACAGCAATGGTCAGCATTTGCAGAGGGAACCAGAGAATGTTCATTTCTCCCCTTTTCCCACAACTGTATTTTGGAGTTTCAAGAACCACAGAAGCGTCATCAAATATGACCATACTACAAACTTACATATACAGGAGGCATACTTGCTAAATAGGCAAACATAGGTGAGTTAGGATAATTAATCAATGGTGGGAGGTTCTGACAAAGAAAAACTCACATCTTTTTTTTTTTTAGCTACTTAGCAAACAAAAAACTAAAAACCCCACAAGTTATATAACTATTGATATGGATGATCCATAAAATCCCAAAATTCAACTACTCATTATGGGGTGTTTCACAAGTATGAAGTACTGAATTAAGGTTGAGGGTATCATAATGTATTATGTGGGGTTTTAAATAATAACTCGATACAATAAGCTACTATACTGAGATACCCTGTATTAATGTACAAAAAAATTAATGAAATATATGCTTTGATTGGATTATGCAGCCTTTCTTCTACGTTCAAATTACAATCCAAGTTGAGCTCAAAGACAAGTTTCCTTTTAAAACATTTCTCTAAACTAGTGGAAAAAATTGTTTATAAAAATAGTGTAGTCTGAGTCTGAATAAACGGTATGCTCAGGGAAATTTCAGGTTTCAACGTAAAGAAATATACACATTTTAGAGTTTCTAAAGAAGGAGTATTATTTACAATGAAAAACCACATCTAAGGAAGAAACGTTTTTAAACTCTGGGGAACAGGGAAAAAAAGAAGAGTACCTACTTTAAAAATAATTTTCAGTCATCAGTAAAGTAAAGATCTTTCCCAGATCTTGTGTACAAGAAGAAAACCACTGCCACGGCTACTTGTAAGAGCATTCCTTATCTCCAGTGCCAAATGGGCAATAGAACAGACAAAGTCCATTCTTTTAAAGCTATATGCTGTATATGCTGAGGTTAAAAATATTTACACAAAATTTTATAAAAAAGAAACAATATATTCGAGTCATAAAAATAAGTTAGCTCTCTACCACCATTTACTACCCACCTTTAAATATTAAATTTTAATTTTACTTATTTAGGAAAAATTACATAATTCTTCATAGCACAGTTTAAAAATAACTCCACTATTAATGCAGGCCCTTTATTTAATCACAGGCTAATTTACTCCTGACAGAAAGTAAATTCCACTATTTTCTGTAAGGCTTTATGAAATTGCCATCATTTTTAATTAATTCTTAATTAAAATATATTACACCACAGCTTCTACCCATCTCTCTTGATATTCTAACATAATCAATTCAAGACCATTTACATATCATTAATTAAAAGCCTTCCTCTCTCATCCTTAAAATCATAATGAGGCTCTATTTCTCATTAGCAGCCTTTAAGGGGTAAAACAACAATACAGTCAAGAATGAATAGTAACTTGAAACAAATAATTTGTACTTTTTAAAACTATATAGTGGACAGAGCTAATTTCAAAATTTCTCAAATTTGGGAATCCTTGAATTATTTCACTGTGTTTCACAGGGGAACCACCAGAGCAACAATTGGTGATAAATTGAAACTAATCTTCAAATGAGTTAAGCAATAAATTAGATAAGAAACAGTAGCATCTTTGAGATCTGGGAAAACCAAATAGATTTCTTTATTTGGACAATAACAAATCTTACCATGAAATACTACCAACAAGTTAGTTACTACAGGAAAGTAAAAAATAACACAATTAATATGATCTTGTCTTCATTTCCATTTTTAAAAATTAATCCTCTATACAAATCCTTTCCTTTAAAAAAGATTCTTTCTTTCAACTAAAGTCCATTGTTAGTATCTCTTAAATCTTAAGATACAGTTAGAAAAATATAATTGAAATTTATACCTCTATGCATTTATTAGCTTACCACTGTCAGAATGAAGTCTCTAGTATCTGTGGTTGTATGAAGAACTGAAACAGAGAAGCTCGTATAAAGTTCTATAATTAAACTCCAGAGCTATGATATGTTTTACACATTCTTAAATGAGCTATAATATATACTGGTACTATAAAAAGTTATCATTTATTGGTAATGAAAAGTAAAAATTAACCACCTATTCAGTGATTTTACCTCTTCAGAAGGCTTTAAAGGCAAACGCAGCTTGAGAGAAGATTTATAGGAACTCATGACTTTTAACCCACTATTTTCAATATTTTGGCTGTAAGTTACAAAATTAATACAACCTGAACTATGATTACATTTATGATTAGTATAAAATAAAATTTCATTGCTTTTCTTTTGCTTTGAGCAACTGTAGTAGTATTGCCTTTTGCAATACTACTTTTAAAAAGACTGAACAAAACATTAATTTGTTGCATTTTTCAGAGTTTACAATTCATAATTATATTTCAAGGCCACACTACAAATACAAATAGAAAATAAGTGAGAATCAAAATGTGACCAAAAAAATAATACTACATAATAGAGGCAAAATAAAGTCAGACTTGCGGCTTGGAAATTTTATGCAGACTTACTGTCACCAGCATTAACTATATCTAGGTGCTTCATATCAGGCAAATCAGATTTATATCACTGTCTTCTGTCAAATGCAGGTGCTCCACCACAACTTGTCAAGACAGCCTGTCTGAATCTTCACACGTCAGACAGAATCACAGCACTTGGTGTTTTGGTCTGTTGACAGCAATTTATTTTGATGTGTTGTCACAATATGAAATTCTTCAATGCTCTGCACCATGGTGCCAGTAAGTCCCACTATACTTTTTTCTACTGTGAGATGCTACAGGTTTATTAGTGAGGGAGGGAGAACAAAGTTTTGTCTTGCTTTTAAAACCCCTTTCATTTAAGCCCTAAACAGTTCATTTTAAAGTGGAGGGGACTGCTGAATAGAAACAAGCACTGTCATGAGACATTCCTTAATCTTAGTATCAAGCATCTTGTTTCACACTGCAACCTATTTGGCTGAAGCAAAGCCAACCAGTCTGTTAGGAATAACCAGAGACCTTAAATATCCAGTAAGTCAAAATTCAGAGTAGACTACACTAAGACTAAACTAATAGCTTGGGCTACAGATCTAGTGTGGTCAATTGTTTCTTCATCTTTTTCACAGTGCTTCTTTCAATCCCACAGTAAAAACTTCAATTCAATGCAGTGCAAACATTTTCATGCACCCACTTATAGGTACTAGGAGATCCAGGTGAAAGAAACAATGAATAGGAATAGATTTCTTTGGGGTTTTTTAAAATTTCTTTTCCAAAATCTATACAAATTCCATATTAATCCTCCAAGATTGTGAAATAAAATTTACATGGGAAATACAAAAAAGATAACTAATTAAATGTGGCAGAAAAAAAGATAATATTCACAAAAAAGCTCAGAGTCGTTTTCAACTTTTGTAGTATTTTGCTATTTCACATTCTAAGTTTTCATATTAAAAGATTCTAACTAAAATAAACTTAAAAGTGAAGAGTACAGGGTTACATTGGATATATACACATAAAACACCAGTTTTATATATACATAAAACACTGGATATATATGTACACTGAAGATATATAGATCTATTCATAAATGAAGCTTTGCCCATATCTATATCTAAACCCTCTTCTTATAAGCAGGGAAGATATCAGTAGTATTTGCATGTTTCCCATTTCCATATAGTTCAGCTGAGCTATTATAGCTAGAATTGAATTTTTTTTTTCTTTTTTTTGAGACAGAGTTTCACTCTTGTTGCCCAGGCTGGAGTGCAATGGCATGATCTTGACTCAGAACCTCCGCCTTCCAGGTTCAAGTGATCTCCTGCCTCAGCCTTCCGAGTAGCTGGGATTACAGGCATGCACCACCACACCCAGCTAACTTTGTATTTTTAGTAGAGTCAAGGTTTCTCCATGTTGGTCAGGCTGATCTCACTCCCCACCTCAGGTGATCCGCCCGCCTAGGCCTCCCAAAGTGCTGGGATTACAGGTGTGAGCCACCCCGCCCGGCCTTGAAATTTTAAAAATAAAAATTAATGTTCCTTTGGAAAATTAAAAAGTAAAAAAATAGTTTTAGATTTGGAATTATACATTAGACAATAGGAGATTAAAAATAATTATCAGGCCAGGCACAGTGGCCCACACCTGTAATCCCAGCACTTTGGGAGGCCGAGGCGGGTGGATCACTTGAGGCCAGGAGTTCGAGACCAGCCTGGCCAACATGGTGAGACTCCATCTCTACTAAAAATACAAAAATTAGCTGGATGTGGTGGCGCATACCTCTAGTCCCAGCTACTCGGGAGGTTGAGGCAGGTGAATTCCTTGAACCTGGGAGACAGAGGCTGCAGTGAGCCGAGATCACACCACTGCACTCCAGCCTGGGCAACAGAGAGAGACTTCGTCTCAAATCATCATCATCATCATCATCATCATCATCATCATCATCATCAAAATAATAAAAATAATTCTCATCAAGGCTGGGCGCAGTGGCTCATGCCTGTAATCCTAACACTTTGGGAAGCTGAGGAGGGCAGGTTTTTGAGCCCAGGAGTTCAAAACCAGCCTGGACAACATAGGAAGACCCTGTTTCTACATATCTTTAAAAAAAAATCTCATCATGCCAGGTATGGTGGCTCATGCCTGTAATCCCAGCACTTTGGGAGGCTGAGGCGGGCAGATCACTTGGGCTCAAGAGTTTGAGACCAGCTGGCCAACATGGAGAAACCCTGTCTCTACTAAAAATACAAAAAAAAATAAAATAAAATAAAAATTAGCCAGGCGTGGTGGCACAGACCCACAATCCCAGCTACTTGGAGGCTGAGACAGAAGAATCAATTGAACCTAGGAGGCGGAGGCTGTAGTGAGCCGAGATCATGCCACTGCACTCCATCCTGGGTGACAGAGTGAGTGAGACTCTGTCTCAAATTAAAAAAAAAAAACAAGTATGGTTATGTATATAAGGCTCATTTTCAAACTTCATAACTTAAGAAATGTTTTTATACTTATGAGCAGGAACTCTCTGGTAATACTACATCTTTTTTTTTTTGAGACGAAGTCTCACTCTGTCACCCAGGCTGCAGTGCATGGAGTGCAGTGGCACGATTTTGGCTCACCGCAACCTCCGCCTCCCGGGTTCCAACTGTTCTTCTGCCTCAGCCTCCCGGGTAGCTAGGACTACAGGTGTGAGCCACTATGCTGGCTAATTTTGTATTTTCAGTAGAGACAGGGTGTCACCATGTTGGCCAGGCTGGTCTCGATCTCCTGACCTCGTGATCCATCCGCCTTGGCCTCCCAAAGTGCTGGGATTACAGGCGTGAGCCACCGCCTCCAGCCAATACTACACCATTTATAATATACTTTGTGAATGGTCCATCATCTACAGCTGGAGCACACTATACTCACAAGAATTTATCTCCAAGGAATTCCACTGCAATTTTTAAAAAATCTAACAATCTTTTCTGTGAGGTAAGTGGGTACTAGAGCAGATGGTATTTTTGCAATTTGTAGGACAAGAAAAATAAGATGTAAGACTTTACACTGAGTTAGAATCAAAGCTGAACGAAAACTCCCAAACTTAAAATTATTTCATTATATTCTATGAGTTCTTTAGTTAGATTAGTTTAGTGGGGTAGCCATTGTGCACAATTCTAGAATGCACCGTTATCAGAGTGTATTATAAATGATGCAACCTGGAGTTGTGCAACTCAGCAAATACAAAGAAAGACGCAATGAAATACGTGTGTGTGTGTGTGTGTGTGTGTGTGTGTGTGTGTGTTTCTTTCAGAATAGGGGACATGTATCTATGGCACAAACCCCAGTCTATTAATCTATAAGCAAAAAAATACATCATCACATAAGTCACAAGTATCCTCTAGTCCACCTCCAAGTTCTCTAGGAAAATAAGGCTTTGAACAGTGTTGGAATGTGGGATGCAAATACTCTTGAAGAAGATCTCTTATAGGTTTATTTTTACCTAGTAAGTATTGGAAGTAAACAACAAATGTGTGTGATTCAATATGTGTTGTATCTAAACTTCATCTCTAATCTACTTTAAAGAAACTAGTCACACTGATAAAACCAAACTACTTATAGATAGCCTTTACAGACCAGTGCTAACACAGACCAATCCTTTACTCTATTGAGGTTATCAACACAAAATAATTCTTCACTCTAGTTTCATGACTGATTTTGGAAAGACTAAGAAGCAAAAAATGTTAATGAAAAAAATTGCTTCACCTTTTAACAAGGTGAAGATCAGCTACACGCGCACAGATACATTAACTGCAGAAAAAAATGAAACCATATAAGAACTCTGGTGTTCTCCAAAAATAGTCAAAAAGGACCAATCATCTGATAATCTAAATGATGAGACATTACAAGAAAGAAAATAAGAGAACTGGTAAAGGATAAAAAGATTAAACTGGGATTCTATGTTAAAGAAGGTATGGCACAAAGACCATGAAACTGCCAAGCAATTTCAGTGTTGAAATGTTCTGTGTACACACACACACACACACACACACACACACACATACACACGAAAAGAAGGGAGAGAGACTAAAACTTGAGGACAGACACAACCCTTTCCCCAGTCAAAAGAGTATAATAAAAAGAGAACTGAACCCTGAGTTGGAAGATTCGAGCACTAATCTCTATCCCAGTTCTGCAACTTAGTCAGGCAACTGACCATCCGTAAATCCCTTACTTAGCCACTCTAATCCTCACTTTCCTAATTTGTAAAACAAGGGTAATATACATTCCACCTAAATCAAAGGTTGTTATGAAGATTAAGCAGATAAAATCACTCTGAACAATGCAAAAGCACCATAGATATATGCAATAACAATTTAAGACAACTAAAAAGCAAGCATCGCTCTGGATCTTCTGGCTCAAGAGAGCAGACTGAGTATGTATGCTGTTTAATTTCCATTCTTCCTTTCCGGTTTCCCTCTGATAGGACTGTAAAGGGTATAAATCCATTGAGAAGGGGTAAGAGCCGGGTGCAGTGGCTCACACCTGTATTCCCAGCACTCTGGGAGGCCAAGGCAGGCAGATCACTTGAGCTCAGGAGTTTAAGACCAGCTTGGCCAACATGGCGAAACCCAGTCTCTACAAAAAAAAAAATACGAAAATTAGCCAAGCATGGTGGTCCTCGTCTGAGGCTGAGGTGGGAGAATCACCTGAGCCCAGGCAGTCGGGGCTGCAGTGAGCCATCATCGCACCCCTAAACTGCAGTCTAGGTGACATAGTAAGACACAGTCTCAAAAAAAAAAAAGAGAGAGACAGAGGGAGGCAGAGAGAAAGAGTAGGGGGCGGGGCTGCAGAAGACCAGATTTTGTTAAATTTCTGTAACACAGATAACAAATGAGACACCACAATGACAAGTGCATCATAGTGGAGGAGGCCCAAATTTACAATGAGAAGGAGGTAGGAGCCAGTTTTCCCAGCAAAGACTGACAGAGGCTCCAACCTTGGACAGAGAACAGCAATGGGAAATGGGGCAGTAAATTAAAAGAAGGTCTGAGTAACACCTGAGAAATTTGTTCCCTCCTCACATTTTCCACACACACACACACACACACACACACACCCAGTCACTGCAAAGAACATCTGCCCAAAGAAGAAGTCAGACAACCATTCTCCAAAAATAATTAAGAGGTAATATTAAAAGTATAACAGTTAAAGAAGGGAGTACTAATTTCCTCATGTTTCATAATAAAAGTAAAGTAATACAGTCTGATATTGATGGAATCAAAGCCAGAGAATACATTGCTTATGTTATACAAGGAACCTACAGCAGAACAAAAACTAATACAAGAACAAAACCAGAGAGGAAGAGAAGGAAATTATGTCGGAGATTATATAAATAAGCCAAATTCCTTACCATGGAAAAATGATATACAGTCCCTAATTTCAGTTATTTAAATTTATGGTGGGTACCTAGCAAGAAAACAAAAAAGAGAAAGATGAAATGTGGTCTTCTCTGATGAGTGGGACTATAGGAAGGAGAAGAAGAGCAAGAGCCTACAACATTTTTTTCAACTGTGCAAGGAGAATACTTTTGTAATTTAAAATTACCTGCTAACTAGTTGAAAAATATTCTTTTCAAAATGGATTGACCCAGAAAGTTACCGTGAAGGACAGAAAATCTGACTACTTAGTCTGGTATCTTTCAGTCTTTCAAAAAAATAGACATAATTCTTCAGGTTGTGAGGAAAAATTATCTTCCTAAGCATACAAGTAAGGAAAAAGAAATGGAACTGAGAAATAAGGAAGATTTTATCTTCCAGAATTCTGATAAAAGATGAGTTAGAAACGAGAGGCTATAATTCCCTAATCCTTAAGGCTGAAGAATGGCAATTGGGAATAGTGTTTTCAACCCCAAATTCCTATTCTGGAAGTTGTTAATCGGCTTGAATGGTGGATGGCTTAATTATATAAGGACCACATTAATGTCTCAAAGGAGGGAGAGTGATCTGATAGGTTTTAATTTAAAACACTCTTCATAAAATTAAAAATGAATGCCAAACTGACTATAATCTGTGCCTCTGTGGAGAAGTAAAAGGCCAATACAGTTCTAAGAATACAGCATGATCAATGGTCTTTGAGGCTAAATTGATCCAGTACTGGTCAATAATCATGAATGTTATTCATTGGGCAGTCAAAAGTAGTCTCTCCATTTCTGTTCCAGATAGCAAGTATTTTTCTAGGTTATTTTCAGATAGTTAGAATTGCATCTATCTGTTAATGGGTAACATTTTCACTACTCACATCCTCTAGAATGACTCTATAGAACTAAAAATCCTGGGATCTAAATGTATATATGTAGCTCACAGCACTTACGACACTCATCTTAAATAGAACAGTACAGTTTGGAACAATTTGGATCCATTCTGTTTCATTCTAGAGTTTTACTGGCATTGTACCATTCCAAAAAAAAGAGATGGAACAAACAAGTTAAAATCTATACAAAGTTAGAGTGAACAAGGGTAGTAACTTTTCAAAGTACAGAAAAATATAATAACTGCGAGAACCCTAGGTCAAATATGAAAGTACCCATCTTTGAGGGGAACATGCAACCTGCTAGCTTTGATCCTACGATACTTTTTTTTTTTTGAGATGGAGTCTCACTCTGTCGCCCAGGCTGGAGTGCAATAGCGTGATCTCTAAGCTCACTGCAACCTCTGCCTCCCGAGTTTAAGTGACTCTCCTGCCTCAGCCTCCTGAAAACCTGGGACTACAGGGGCGCACCACCACGCCCAGCTAATTTTTGTATTTTTGTAGAGATGGGGTTTCACCATGTTGGCCAGGCTGGTCTCGAAATCCTGGCTTCAGGTGATCCTCCTGCCTTGACCTCCCAAAGTGCTGGGATTACAGTTGTAAGCCACCGTGCCCAGCTGATCCTAGGATACTTTAATGGAATTCTAGGATCCATGACCACTACTGATAGACACATTTGCCTTAGTTGTAGGCCTCCACAGCAATGTTATCCAAAAGAATCAATGCATGCTATATATATAAATCTAAATTTCTACTAACCAAATTTCAAAAAGCAAAAGGAAACACAAAATTAAGTTCAATATATTCAAAATGTTATTTCAACATATAGCCGATACTTTAAAGGATTATTAATGAAATAGTTTACATTTTTTTTCAGACTTCAAAAACTTCCAAGTCTTTTACACCTATTATGTGTTTAAAAAGTATGTATTTTAGACTTGTAGCACATTTCAATTGAAACAAGCCCATTTTAAGTGCTCAATATTCACATGTGGCTACTAAGACACTCTCATCTGAGTTCTCCTTTTGGTTGACAGGCACGGGTTAATAGGAGCAAAACTCTCGGTTTCCAAGTCAATTGTAGTTTCCTGCTATCACACAGGATCAAGCAGGTGTCTTCTTGTTTGTGGTATAAGAAATCTTAACCTCTATTAAAAGAGCCAACTGGATTAGTAAAATGAACACATCTGTTTGCCTCCATGCCTTGTTGAAACTCTACTACAAAGACAACAGGGGGGTGGCGGGGAGAACATAAAATCTGCAAGAACAAAAAACATGAGAACAGACAAGAGCACCACTTTGCTTCCAGAACATTAGGAAGCTTACACACCTCCCCAACCTTCTCCCTGACTTTCTAGCTAGGAACTTGGTGGATACCTTAACTGACTTGGATAAGAGATAAAGACCTGTTGCATACCAAACCACTAGGTCCCTGTACCCATCACCCTACAGTGAAGACTACCAAACCCAAGAGGACTACTCTACTCACATAACTGAATTTTTAGTCAGCTTTTAAGTGCCTCAAGCTTAAATATTCTTTCGTTCTCAAACATTTACTGAAAGTCTACTATGTGCCAGGCACTGTTCTAAGCACTGTGGATATAGCAGTGAACAAAACAAGGTTCTTCACTCAAGGAACTTACATTGTAAAAGGGAAATCAACAATAAACAAATACAGCATATAGAACAGAAATAGAAATAAAGCAGGAAAAGGGGACAGGGTGTAATGGGAAGCAGGAGCAGGAATGCTGTTTTATCTAGGAAGGTCAGGAGTAGTCCTTCTGATGATAAATTTGGGCAGAAGCCAGAAGGGTGAGAGGAAGCCAATCAGATATATGGGCAAAGAGTGTTCCAGGCAGAAAGAAAGCAAAGCAAGAACAAAGCCCCTGAAAGGAGAGTACACTTTGCCTACTGGAGGAACACAAAGAGGCCCATTAGGCTGGAGTGAAATGAGTGGCACAGAGTGATGGGGGAAGGGGTAATATCACAGAAGATGAAGTGAACTAAAGCAGTCAGGCCTTGAAGACCCCAGTTAAGGGCTCAATTTTTATTTCAGGTGAAATGGGAAGCCATGAGAAGAGTGACATCATCTGACTTTATGTTTTAAAATAATTACTTTGCCAGTTGTATGACAAAATGACTGTAGGGCAACAAGGGCAGGAACAGAGATCAGTTAGGAGGCTACTGCGTGTAGATGAGGCCTAAAGGTTACTTGGCAAAGGGAGAAAGAAGTGAGAAAAGGGGATATTGAGTGAGGCTATGCTTTTGTTTCAATAATTTCAAATTTATTTTTTAAAAAGCAAAAATAAAAATAGGACAAAAAGCACCCATACACAGTTTACCAGATTCATCTACCAATATTTACCTATTGTCAACACTTTACCTATCAAATATACACAAATGGGTGTGTGTGTGTGTGTGTGTACAGATAATTTCTTGTCTGAGCCATTTGAGAGTTATATAAATCATAGCCGTTTTCCCCAACCACTTCAGCATATCCTTAAAACGTGATATTCTCTTCCATGATCATAGCACAGTTATCAACCACAGTAAATTTAACATGATATAATACTTCAATCTACTATTTGTACTCCAGTATTGTGAGATGACCCAATAATGTCCCAGCATTTTATCCTTTCCAGTTTAGGATCCAGTTTAGGATCAGATATTGTATTTAGTTGTCAATCTCTTTAGGTGCCTTTAATCTGCAACATTTCCAAAACAGTTACAGCACTAACATTTTGAAGAACAAACTCCCCCTGCTCTTTTTTAAATTACAATGTGCCTAATTTTAATTTTGTCTGCTGTTTCTTCATGATAAGATTCTGATTCTGGCTTCTCAGTGACACAAATGTAATGCTGTGATCTTCTCAGGGTACCACATCTGGAGGCACCAAATGTCCATTTAGCCCTTGTTGGTGCTATTAACTTGATCCCTTGGTCAAGGTATTGTCCAATTTGTCCACTGTACTAGCACTGTTACTTTTTTCCCTTCCCACTAATAAGCAATCTCTGGGAAGACACTTTATTTAAGACCACACAAACTACTACTAATCAAAATTTCCCCCCAATTTAGAATTTGTTCATGGTTCTTGCCTAACCCAATCTTTACTGTAACTGTAAAATGATTTTCCAAAAATGTCTCCAGCTGCATTACCCCCTAACAAGAGAGTCAGCCTGTTCTTTGAAACTTTGAAGCCAGGCATTGACTTCTCCTCTCGAGCTGTGAGAGTCCTAGATGGCATCTTCTTCAAATAGAACGCCATTTCAACTACACTGAAAAATCTGTTTTTTACTGTAGCTATCTTCAATTATCTTAGCTAGATCTTCTCTATGAAGGATGAGGGAGGCAAGGAAACTACGGAAGAAAAGTTTGAAGCTAGCAGAGGTTGGTTCGTGAGCTTTAAGGAAAGAAGCCATCTCCCTAATGTGAAAGTGCAAGGTGAAGCAGCGAGTGTTGATGTAGAAGCTGCAGCGTTATTCAGAAGATCTAGCTAAGATAACGCGCAGCTTCTGCATCAGCACTCGCTGCCTCACCTTGCACTTTCACATTATGGAGATGGCTTCTTTCCTTAAAGCTCATGAACCAACCTCTGCTAGCTTCAAACTTTTCTTCTGTAGTTTCCTTGCCTCCCTCATCCTTCACAGAATTGAAGTGAATTTGAGCCATGCTCTGGATTAGGCTTTGACTTAAGGGAATGTTGTTTCTGGCTTGGTCTTTTCCCCACACCACTAAAACTTTCTCCATATCAACAATAAGACCGTTTCACTTTCTTAACATTTGTGTATTCACTGGAGTAGCATTTTTAATTTCCTTTTTTTTTTTTTTTTTTGAGACAGAGTCTGGCTCTGTCCCCCAGGCTGGAGTGCAGTGGCACCATCTCGGCTTACTGCAAGCTCCGCCTCCCGGGTTCACGCCATTCTCCTGCCTCAGCCTCCCGAGTAGCTGGGACTACAGGTGCCCGCCACCACGCCCTGCTAATTTTTGTGTATTTTTAGTAGAGACAGGGTTTCATTATGTTGGCCAGGATGGTCTCCAACTCCTGACCTCGTGATCCGCCCACCTCGGCCTCCCAAAGTGCTAGGATTACAGGCTTGAGCCACCGTACCCGGCCAGCATTTTTAATTTCCTTGAAGAACTTTTCCTTTGCATTCACTACTTGGCTAACCGACCCAAGAGGTTTAGCTTTTGGACTATCTCAGCATTTTTTCCTTTAAGACAGGGTCTCACTCTGCCACCCAGGCTGGAGTGCAGTGGTGTGATCACAGCTCACAGCAGCCTCAACCTCCCAGGCTCAGGTGATCCTCCCACCTCAGCCTGCCAAGTAGCTGGGGCTACAGGCACGTGCCACCATGCCTGACTAATTTTTTGTATTTTTTTTTTTGTAGAGACGGGGTTTCACCCTTTTGCCCAGGCTGGTCTCCAAGCTCTGGGTTCAAGCAATCCACCTGCTGGGGCCTCCCAATGCACTGGGATTTCAGGAGTGAACCACCATGCAGTGCCCTATCATAGCTTTTGACATGCCTTCCTCACTAAGCGTCATCACTTCTAGCTTTTAAATTAAAGTGAGAGACTTCAGACTCTTCCTTTCAATTGGAGATGAAGAGTCCATTGTAGGGTTATTAATTGACCTAATTTCAATAGTGTTGTATCTCAGGGAATAGGGTGGCCCAAGGAGAGGGAGAGAGACAGGGAATAGAAGTGGAGCAGTCAGAACACTCACAACATTCATCAATTAAGTTCACCATCTAATGCGGGTACAGTTCGCAGCATCCCAAAACAATTACAATAGTAACATCAAAGATCACCAATCACACATCACCATAACAGATATAACAGTAGTGAAAAAGTCTGAAATATTATGAGAATCACCAAAATGTGACACAGAGACAAAAAGTGAGCAAAAGCTGTTGGAAAAATGGCACCAACAGACTTGCTCAATGCAGGGTTAGTATAAACCTTCAATTTGTAAAAAAAAAAAAAAAACAAAAAAAAAAAAAAAAAAAAAAAAAAAAAAACCGTTTCTGCAAAGTGCAAAAAGGGAAGCACAATGTAAAACAAGGTATGCCTGAATTGAGTTAATAACAGCCAGGTTTCTCACTCTCACTATCAAAGAAGGTGCAGCAGCCCCCCTTATCTGTGGGTGATCTGTTCTAAAACTCCCAGAAAGGCCGGGCGTGGTGGCTCATGCCTGTAATCCCAGCACTTTGGGAGGCCAAGGTGGGCAGATCACAAGGTCAGGAGATAGAGACCATGCTGGCTAACACAGTGAAACCCTGTCGCTACTAAAAATACAAAAAAATTAGCGAGGCATAGTGGCGGGTGCCTGTAGTCCCAGCTACTGGGGATGCTGAGGCAGGAGAACAGCATGAACCCAGGAGGCAGAGTTTGCAGTGAGCCGCTGAGGCAGGAGAATGGCATGAACCCAGGAGGCAGAGTTTGCAGTGAGCCAAGATCATGCCACTGCACTCCAGCCTGGGCGACAGAGCGAGACTCCGTCTCAAAAAAAAAAAAAAAACCTCCTAGAGGATGCCTGAAACTGCATATAGTACTGAACCCTTATTATCCTATGTTTTTTTCCTATATATACATAATCTATGACAAGGGCTAATTTATAAATTAGGCACAGTAAGAGATTAACAACAATAACAAAATAAAATAATTGTAACAATATACTGTAATAAAAGTTATATGAATTCGTGATCTCTCTCCCTGTGTCCAATACATCTTAATGTTTTCAGACTGCAATTGACTATAGGTAACCGAAATCATGGAAAGTGAAAACACAGGTAAGGGAGGACTATTGCAGTTACAAATATGAAACAGGAGAAAATCAGAATGAACTTTGTAATATTAAGATGGATTCATGGTTTTCAAGGTAGATAAAAAGGTATAGATTTAAATGTGTTTCCGTATGTGTGTGTATATTACATACATATGTGGGTTTGTTGTTTTTCTGTTTTTTTTGTTTTTTGTTTTTTTGAGATGGGAGTATTGCTCTGTTACCCAGGCTGGAGTGCGGTGGCGCCATCTCGGCTCACTGCAACCTCTGCCTCCCGGGTTCAAGCAATTCTCCTGCCTCAGGCCCCCAGGTAGCTGGGACTACAGGTGCCCACCATGCCCAGATAATTTTTTATTTTTACTAGATACAGGGTTTCACCATGTTGGCCAGGCTGGTCTTGAACTCCTGACCTCAGGTGATTGGCCCATTTTGGCCTCCCAAAGTTTTGGAATTACAGGCATGAGCCACCGCGCCCGGCCGACATACGTGTTTATGTAAGTATTTCTCTAGATCTTTTCATTGAGTAGATTCAGAAGCAGTGATACCTAATAGCAATGAGCATACCTTGCACTCAAATCTTGTTTTCTCAATGTCATTATCCACTAAAAGGAACCAAGTATACTTAAAGAAATGGTTGATTCCAGGGCTAGGACAGGGCAAAGACAAGATAAGCTGGGAACATGTTATCATACCAGAATATAAGGAACTGCTCGAAGAACAATGGTGACATGTCAAAAAGACACAGACACAGCCTGAAGGGCTCTCATTGGCCAGAAGGATTGCAAACACAATGGTTCCAACATTAATGAGTTACTGAATCAAACTGTAATCCTCTGGGTGCCTTGTTATATGACATAAAAGATATCTTGATGCGTTTAAATGACTACAGTTGGGGTTTGCATTACTGTTATACACTGCATAATGATGTTTTGGTCAACCATGGACCACATATACAATGATGGTTTCATAAGATTATAAAGGAGCTAAAAAATTCCTGTCACCTACTGATATTTTGATGATCACGACCCTACTTACACATTGGCCTATGCCAATGTGTGTTTGGCTTGGTTTTTAACAAAAAAAAATTTAAAAGTAAAAAAAATTATTAAAAAGCGTATAGAATATGGATATAAAGAAAAAATCTGAATGCTCTGTGGTGTAAAGAAAAAATATTTCTGTAAAGCTGTACAGTGTGTTTTAAGCTAAGTGTTATTACAAAAGTCAAAAAGTTAAAAATTAAAGTTTATATAGTAAAAAGGTTATAGTAAGCTAAGGGTAACTTATCGAAGAAATAAAAATATTTTTATAAATTTGTATAGCCTAAGCGTACATCATATACAAAGTGTACAGTAGTATGCACTAATGTCCTAGGCCTAAACATTCACTCACCACTCACTCACTGAGCAACTTTCAGTCCTACAAGCTCCATTCATGGTAAGTGCCCTATACAGGTATACCATTTTTTATCTTTTACACCATATTGTTACTCTACCTTTTCTATGTTTAGATACATAAATACCACTGTGTTAAAATTACCTATAGTATTCAGCACATAACATGCTGTATGGGCCTGTAGCCTAGGAACAATAATGAGCTATCCCATATAGTCTAGGTGTACAGAAGGCTATATCATTTAAGCTTGTGTAAGTACACTCTATGATGTTCGCACAATGACAAAATTGCCTGATGATGAGTTTCTCAAAATGTAACCCTGCCATTAAGTGACACATGACTGTATTCGTAACCTACACAAAAGCGTAACACAGGAGCAGAAGGAGGAACTGAAAATGCTCAGGTCCCTGTATTGATCAATAAAGAGATTTTGAGTCTTAGTAAAAATGCATGCTGATATCAATTAAAGTAACAGAATGTTAAACTCTTAAGTCTGTAAATGGAAAAGAAACAAAGCAAATCCAGTCAATTAAAATATCCAAATAAGCAGACTACATCCATAATATCTAACGCCTGTTAAAAATCTGAAGAAAATATGGTTAAATGAATATATTTGATAGAGCTGAGTGTGAGCACATGGCTGTTCGTTTTATTATTCACTAATTGCTATGGAGGAAATATTTGTGGCCCCCCCATTCGTATATTGAAACACTAATTCCCAATATGATATTTAGAGGCAGGGCCTTTGGGAGGTGTCTTGGTATGTTTAGGCTGTTAAAATAAGTTAGACTGGGTAGTTTGTGGACAACGCAAATTTATCGTTCACAGTTCTGGAAGCTAGGAAGCCCAAGATCAAGGCACCTGTGGATTAAGTATCTGGTGAAAGCTCAATCTACTTCATAAATGGTGCCTTCTTGCTGCGTGTTCACAAGGCAGAAAGGACAAATAAGTTCCCTTGGGCCTATTTTACAAGGGCGTTAATATCATTCATGAGGGTGAAGCCCTCATAACCTAATCACCACCCAAAGATCCCACCCCTTAATACTACCACAATGGTGATGAGGTTTCAACATATGAATTTGCAGGGGACACAAACATTCAGACCACAGCAGGAGATAAACAGGTCATGAGGACAGAGCCCCCATGATGAAATTCATCTAAATATCTAAAAAAAGAGACATGAGAAAGATTATCTCTCTCTCCACCATGTAAGGATACAGCAAGAAGGTAGACATCTGCAAACAAGAAAATGAACACTCACCATACACTAAATCTGTAGGCAGCCTGTATTAGTCCGTTCTCATACTGCTATGAAGAAATACCCGAGACTGGGTAATTTCTAAAGAAAAGAGGTTTAATTGACTCACAGTTCCACATGGCTGGGGAGGCCTCACAAAACTTACAATTATGGCAAAAGGAACCTCTTCACAGGGCAGCAAGAGAGAGAATGACAGCCAAGCGAAGGGGGAAACCCCTTATAAAACCACTGGATCTCATGAGAACCCATTCACTATCATGAGAACAGCATGGGGGAACCACTCCCGTGATTCAGTTATCTCCACCTGGTCCCGCCCTTGACACATGGAGATTATTATAATTCAAGGTGAGATTTGGGTAGGGACACAGAGCCAAACCATATCACAGCCTGATCCTGCACTTCCCTGCCTTCAGAAATATGAGAAACAAACGTTTATTATTTAAGCCACCCAGTCTATGGTATATTGTTACAGCTGCCCAAGCTAAGACACTGATTTTCCATATGCTAACAGTAATTCATAAAACATACATATTTTAAAGGCTAACGGAGAAGCTACTGAACAGGCCTTTCTTCGTTAGCCAACTGAGATTTGGATCTCATGTTTGCCTTCTAAATACGGATTTAAAGAAAGAGGCTAAGGAACCATGAAGAGATGGAAGTTATGCTAGCTACTTTTAGCAGAAGAGAAGTTTAGAAAAGATATTAGGGAGCTTACAGGATCCCCAGGAGTGCCTGAGGTCTATATAACCTGAAATAATAACCAAATCCTCATGGAAGACTGCCACTGGGCACAGATACCACACCTCACATCTTGGGAGCAGAGAATGCTATAGTTAAGATTTCCACCATTTGCCACCCCCAAAAGCCTATCTCTCTGCCCATTCTTCCACCTTCATCAGGACAGATTCCACACAGCAGCACCTTCTTCATACTTCTTTCTTCCAAACTCAGGTGACTGCATCTGATTGGCTGGCTCTGTGTCATATGCCTGAGCTCTGGCTGCAAAGAATACAAAGAAATTGTCTTCTAGCAAGGGGATATAGAATTGATGGTAAGATTTTCCTCAATATAGGACGAATAATCAAAAGATGCTGGGTAACTACACAGATAAAAATGTCCACAAGTCCACTAGAGTCTGAAATCACTGAAAACTGGCCAAAAAGTTCCACTCAACACAAGAAGACATTTAGAAGTGGAAATCATGGAGAGTCAGAATGAAATTCTGTAAAAAGACAGACCTCATAGGGAACAGAAGCTTACATGTATGGTTTTCTAGGTACAATAAAAAGCTTCTCACCCACTGCTCCACCATACACACACACACACACACACACACACACACACACACACACACTCATTCCTGCTCCAGAAGGTTAATATTACATCATAAAATACATTCTTTTGAAGAAAATTATCTTTAAATTGTAAGCTCCTTGAGAATTATAAAATATTAACCTAACATGAGTCATAATAAGTTAGAATAGAGTGCTTGCTTTGAGAAATAAACACTGAGAAAACAGAAATTTTTATAAAAGAGTAGGGAGGTGTGACTTAGTAGAACATTATCAACCACTTCAGGTAGCTAATAGATGTTGGAGATGTGTGCACTTTGTATATTCCTATGTGGCTCAGTTCAGCTGAGTGCAGTTTTCTGCATTCATCTAGTGTTTCTTAAGGACAAAATCACACAAAATCCACATTGTGCCCAAACTATTCCCTAATATACCAATCATGTTGGAACAATCCTCACATTTTCAAAACAAGCATTACAACAGAACTTACTGTATTATTTAGACTTCATGTTTGGTAAAATAAGCATTCAATTTTCTTTTCTTTCCCATTCAAGTTTTTTGTTCATTTTTCTACCAGGCTGCCTTTTTCATAATAATTTATAGGAATTCTTTAAACATCCTGACCAGTGATCTATATTGCAGTGTCTTCTTCCAGTCATGGCTTGTACTTTCATTTCTTCCTTATGGTTTACATTGATGATCAGAAATTCTTAATTTTAATATAGCTGAACATTTCCTTTATGATTGTGATTTTTATATCATTTAAGAAATCTTTCGCCCACCCTAAGGTCACAGATATTCCATTTTGCCTTCTAAGTTTTACAGTTGATTTGCTTTTTTCCGTGTTTTCTGTTTAATTGAGATGGTTATTGTCTTTAGACTTTTAAAGAACTTAGACTATCTTCAGAAGTACAACTGCATTTGAATTATAAAAATAACCAAATGATTACAAACGTAATACCTGGAGCCTTAGGATTATTTCGTCAAAAAAAAAAAAATCAGCACTGAGATGGAAAATAATATTACAATAACTAATCAAATGTTCATCTTATCACATCTCCCCAAAAGAGAAAAAAGATTTAGATTTTTTCCCAAGAATAAAATAAAGTCACTCTATATTTGCAAATTTGCCTACTCACTAATATTTATTTGTAACCCCAAAATCAACCCTCAGGGCACTTTTGCAGTCATCTGCAGTCACGCATATGCAAGGAACAGTGAAAATTTTGAGTTGCCCAACACCCACGTTCCCAGCTGAAGTTGAACAAAATGACGCTCAGCTTTCTTGTTTCTGCTCTTATATGGTTAACAGGTATCCTTCTTGCAGTCTATTTAGTACCAGGTTTTTTGTAATTTTGTGCTTTTTGTTGGTGATTTCCCTGTTTAAAATGGCACTCAAGAACAGTGGTAAGTGCTCTCTAGTGTTCCTAAGTACAAGAAGGCTGTGATGTGTCACAAAGAAAATATGTGTTAGATAAACTTCGTTAAGACATGAGTTACAGTGCTGTTGGCTGAGAGTTCAATGTTAATGAATCAACAATATATATTAAATAAGATGTGTTTAAACAGAAACACACAAAACAAGGTCACGTATGATTGGTTGACAAAAATTGTGACCAGAGACTCACAGGAACCTAACCCTGTATTTCTTCTAGAAACAATACTCCATTGTAAACACTGAATTAGTGTTTACAGTGACTGTATTTTTCATTTTATTTTGAGATTGGGTCCCACTCTATAGCTCAGGCTGGAGGGCAGTAGTATGATCATAACTCACTAAAGCCCTGACCTCCCAGGCTCAAGTGATTCTCCCATCTCAGCCTATTGCCTAGCTAGGACCACCAATGCACGCCACCACACCTGGCTAATTTTTTAAATTTTTTGTAGAGAAAGAGTCCCCAGAGTGGTCTCAAATTCCTGGGCTCAAGTGATCCTCACACCTCAGCCTTCCAACGTGTGGGATTACAGGGGTGGGCCACTGCACTCAGCCTTACAGAGACTTTATGAAACATAATTACCATAAATAATGAGAATCAACTCTAACTTTAAAGTATCGGAAAGAAAAATAAGGGTATCAGTTTGGATTCTGTCAAGTAACAATTTTTTAGATGCTGTCAGTCCCACATTTTTCACACTATACATCCTATTTTATACTAGAAAAATGATATAATCATAAACCAACAAAAAAAATTTTTCCCCACATACACCATTCCTTAGGAAAATTTTTTAATTTTTAACAATTGTATGCATGTAGTGATTTTTACCACCATCCAGAATCCCCTAGTTTGTCTTGAAAGTCTAGAAAGTAGACTTTATCCCTATCTGGACTTTATCTGTCTATCTATCAATCTAGATGATCCAATCTATCTGTTTATCTATCTATCTATCTACATGAAAAGTGGACTTAATTCATTCACCCAAAGATTAGCAAAATTTCACAGAGACTTAGTAACTCAATTAATTAAAAACTGATGTATACCCTAGAGTTAAAATGTATTTATTTATAAAGAGATGTCTCTTTTTGATAACATAAACACTGATATATCCTGCCCAGGAAACTTTATTCCTTTCCTGGTGTCAAGGTGCATGGGAAACCAAAGTAATAAAAACTAGACTGGCAAGTACAGCACTGGTCTTGAAGGATATTTAATAAGAGAAGTTTGATGAACTACCACTTACCTACAATAAAAAAAAAACATGTTTCTAACAATAATAATCTAGAGTATCTATTAAGGGCTAACCAGGTACTGATACATAAATTTACTCAACAGCCCTATGATGAGGTAGGTAACATACTAGCCTTTTAGATTAGAAATGTGAATTTAGACAAGTTAGAGGGGTTAGGAGTCTTACCCAGGTTATGCCACTTGTAAGTATTAAGGGTTGAGAGTCAAATCACAATCTGACTTCAGGGCCCTTACCAAGTGTCCCAACCTCTACCAGAGTGCTCACGCTCAACACTTGTTTCCTTCCTGTTAGGAAGGCTAACTACTTCAGTTTCTATAGCCTCCTAGTCTATGTTGTACCACTCCTTCTGTTAATATTTCTTTCTTTTTCTTTTTTGAGTCAGAGTTTTACTCTGTCATCCAGGGTGGAATGCAGTGGTGCAATCTCAGCTCACTTAGCTCACTGCAACCTCCGCCTCCCGGGTTCAAGTGATTCTCCTGCCTCAGCCTCTCAAGTAGCTAGGACTACAGGCACATGCCACCACACCCAACTAATTTTTGTATTTTTTACTAGAGATGGGGTTTCGCCATGTTGGCCAGGCTGGTCTCAAACTCTGGGCCTCAAGTGATCTCTCCGCCTCAGCCTCCCAAAGTACTGGGATTACAGGCATGGCCCACTGTGCCCAGCTAATATTTCTTTCTTAAAATGTGTTTACCCCACTGATTAAACTAGCAATCCATTTCTAACAACTTAAAGGTTTACGGTGTCCCCTAGGAGTCTGCCTTATTTCTTTTCCTCTCAAATTATTCAAAACTTTCTGTGAATGATCTCATTCATGTCCATGAGTGGTCTTAGATTTGGGGATTATTTCCTGCACGGCAATCTCTTCTGCACTCCAAATCTCTGTGTCCAACTATCAACCTGACATCTTTACTTGAATGCTACATGAATGCTCATCTCATTCTAAATGAAAGTCAAAATGCTCACAATAACTGTGAGACACTGAGCTTAATATGAGCTGCAATTTCCCCCCATATGACTGCCATGATTTGAACACATGTGCCCTCTCCAGAATTCATACTGAAACATAATCCACAAAGCAATAGTATTAACAGGCTTTGGAAGGTGATGAGGCCACACAGGCTCTGCCATCACAAATGGTTTAGTGCTCTTACAAGAGGCCTGCAGAAAGCAAGCTAGGACCCCTTTTTGCCCTTCCACCATGTGAACAGACAGCATGCGAGGTGCCATCTTGGAAGCAGAAGCCTGGCCCTGACCAGACACCGAACCTGCCAGCATCTTGATCGTGAACCTAACTGTGAAAAAGAAATTTACTCTTTATAAATTGCCCAGTCTCAGATATTTTTTTACAGTAGCATAAACAGACTAAGACAATACCCATTTCCTCCTACTCTCCCTCCCTCTGCTCCAGCCACCTAGTCTCTTCACTGTTCCTCTAACTTCACCAGCATGCTCCCACCACAGAACCTTTACATTTGCTCTTGCTTCTGCCTGAAGTGCCCTTTCCCTGGATACATGCATGCCTATTTCATTTTCTTCAGATATGAGACCAAAAGTCATCTTCTCAAGTAAGGCTGGTCTCTAGTCACCTATCAAACATTTTAAAATTTCAGCACCACCTCTCTGACACCTCCTTGTTTTTCTCCAAGCAGTTATCATACATTTACACAGATATAGAGATGGATACACAGATACATAGATATATAGAAGTAAAAACTTATTTGGCTTATTACATTTCTCCCATTGCAAGGTAAGCTCTATTAGGATAAGAACTTTTATCTGTTTCCTTCATTCCTATGGGTATAGAATAGTGCCTGGCATACCACAGAACCTTAATAAATATTTCTTGAATAAATTAATGAACCACAGGCAATCCAAACTTAACATGCTCAAAATGGAATTCATCATCTCTCCCTCACCCTAAAACCTATTATTCCCACTGTACTTTCTATTTTAGGGAAAGGCACCATCATTTAACCAAGGGTTCATGCCAGAATTCTCCAAGGTTCATTCTTGACGCCTTCCTTCCAAGCAACCATATTTCCAAGTTCCGTCTCCAAGTTCTATTGCTAAACATCTCATTAATCCATCCATTTCTCTCCGTCTTTACTGCTATCAATCTAGTCTGGGCCACCATCATCTCTCACTGGGACTACCATAGACTCCAAGTGGCACATTGTTTTCATTTTTTGGCCTCCTAAAATCCATTCATTCAAAAGTCAAAATCATCTTTTTAAAAAATGAGCCTATGTGCCTCCCCTGTTGAAAACCCTTCACACGCTTCCCACTGCATAGAACAAAATCCAAATTCCTCACTCTGCCCAGAACCCCCTGCATCACATGACTCCTGTTCATCTGCCCAACCTCATCTCATGCTATTCCTCCCCTCACACATTACACTCTAATCACAAAGGCATCCACTCTGTTCCTCAAGTCCAACAAATCCTTAACACAGCAAGGCCTGTGCACTTGGCAGTCCCTCTTCCTGGAATGCTCTTCTCCCAGTTTTTTTTTTAAGCCTGCTCCTTCTCATCTACCAGTCTCAGTGAAATGATACCGCCTCCAAAAAATATTTTCTTTTAACAACCCATCTAAAGTGGCCTCACTTAATATCTCTTTCATCAGTCTGTTGATATATTTGGATTTTGTCTATGTTCCCCCAACAAAATATAGAAGTTCAATAAGAAGCTTATCTGTCTTCTTCCTCTTCTTTTTTTTTTTTTTTTTTTTTTTTTAAGACAGAGCCTTGTTCTTGTCACCCAGGCTGGAGTGCAATGGCGTGATCTCGGCTCACGGCAACCTCCGTCTCCCAGGTTCAAGCAATTCTCCTGCCTCAGCCACCCGAGTAGCTGGGATTACAGGTGCCCGCCACCCCGCCCAGCTAATTTTTTGCATTTTTAGTAAAGATGGGGTTTCACCATGTTGGCTAGGCTCCAGGCTGGTCTTGAACTCCTGACCTCAGGTGACCCACCTGCCTAGGCCTCTCAAAGTGCTGGTATTACAAGCATGAGCCACCACGCCCACCTGTCTTCTTTATTGCTCTTTTCCTTAAGTCTAGCACAGTGCCTGGCACATAATTTGTATCAAATATTTGTTGAATAAATGGCCACACTAAATCATCATTTAGCAGAGATGGGACAGAAGGAGATTTTAACATGAAATGGGCTGCTGGACAAAGACAGTCTCCTTATAATCCCTTCAGGTCATGGTGTCCCTAGAAAATGGTTTTGTACAGCACACTATGATAAACAGACAAGAATGATTGCAGCCACAGGTGACCAGCACAAGGGCTTAGCCATCCCAGGATGAGCCCAGCCGCCCAGAGAGCTAAGAGGCTCAATAGCTCATATACCTTGAAAAGCTCTGGATTGTGACACTTAAGATTTCTCCCAACTTTGAAATTCCTTTATGAATTTTCCCAAGAAATGCATAGACCTAAGAATCTTTATAACTCTTAGCTATCTAACACTGAATAAACTCTATATTTATAAACCCTACCACTGATTACCTATATATAGTCTATAACCTATTTAGTCTTCACCATTTCTAATAACTTTTGTTATTCCCAAGACTGATCTGAGAGTAGGCTACTGACATGAAAACTCATGATAGCAAATGTAGCAAGAGATGAAGAAGCTATAAAATCACAACAAAGATGCTCAACACTCAGACTAGATAAAGACCCCAAAGTCAGAAAGCCTGCTCTTCTTTTACACCAGTTATTCACCTTTTATGACATGTAGAGTCTACACTGACTTTGCTGGCAAATCAGGCTAGCACATGGCCCTGACATTTCATAAGGTTCTGGTAATTCCAACAGAGAGTTCATAAGACTATACTCTAAGGTCATTAACTTTACTCATCAGTTATATTAAAAACTAGAGGTAGATGAGTACAGTTTATTGTATGTCTATTACACTTCAATAAATGTGTAAAAAAACTTGAGAGTAGTGATCAAAGTTAGTATGACTAGTAATATGACAAAGTGACATCATATGCCTCTTGATCTAATGACTGAGGACAAAGCATCATTCTTGTGATATTCCTGCCAAAACAGTATAACTTCAATTTAATTATAAGAAAACATCAGAAAATCCTGGATTGAATGCATATTCTAAAACAGAAGTGGCACTTTTTTATGCCAATGTCATGACAAAGAGGTTAAGGAACTGTTCCAAGTTAAAGGAGACAAAAGTGGCATAAAAACTAAATGTAGTTCATGTTCATACTGTGAATCCTGGAAAATAATTTTTTTTTTTTACTTTTACTTTTCTTATAAAAGACATCAGTGGGGGCCGGGCACGGTGGCTCATGCCTTTGGGAGCACTTTGGGAGGCTGAGGCGGGTGGATCACTTGAGGTCAAGAGTTCAAGACCAGCCTGGCCAACATGGTGAAACCCCGTCTCTACTAAAAATACAAAAATTAGCCAGGCATAGTGGCCCGTGCCTATAATCCTAACTACTCAGGAAGCTGAGGTGGGAGGGAGGATCACCTGAGGCAGTTTGCAGTGAGGAGAGATCGCACCACTGCACTCCAGCCTGGGTGACAGAGCGAGACTCTGACTCAAAAAAAAAAAAAAAAAAAAAAGACATTAGTGGGAAAAATCACTGAAATAAGGTCTATAGATAATAAATTCCCGATTTTAATAATTGTGTTATGGTTATAAAACAGAGTATCGTTATATCTTTTAAAAAAATATGCAGCCGGGCACGGTGGCTCATGCCTGTAATCCCAGCACTTTGGGAGGCCGAGGCAGGCAGATCACCTGAGATCGGGAGTTCGAGACCAGTTTGACCAATATGGGGAAATCTTGTCTCTACTAAAAGTACAAAAATTACCCGGGTGTGGTGGCATGCGCCTGTAATCCCAGCTACTCGGGAGGCTGAGGCAGAAGAATTGCTTGAACCCGGGAGGCGGAGGTTGCACTGAGCCAAGATCGCACCACTGCACCCCAGCCTGGGCATCGGAGAGAGACTCTGTCTCAAAAAAACAAAAAAAAATGTATTGGCCAGTCACAGTTGCTAATGCCTATAATCCCAACACTTTGGGAGGCCTCAGCAGGCAGATGGCTTGAACCCAGGAGTTTGAGACCAACCTGGGCAACATGGTGAAACCCTGTCTCTACAAAAAATACGAAAATTAGCTAGGCCTGGTGGTGTGTGCTTGTAGTCTCAGCTACTTGGGAGGCTGAGGTGGGAGAATTACCTGAGCCTGGGGAGGTGGAGGCTGCAGTGAGCCATGATCATGCTACTGAACTCCATACTGGGCAACAGAATGAGACCCGTCTTTAAAAAAAAAAAAAAAATGCACTGATGTTCTCACAAGTAGAAGCTAAACATTATATACACATGAACATAAAGATGGGAACAACAGACACTAGGGACTACTAGAGAGGAGTGGGCGGGGACAGGGGCTGAAAAACTACCTATTGGGTACTATGTTCACTACCTGGGTGACAAGATCAACCCCAAACCTCAGCATCACGCAATATACCTGTGTCACAAACCTGCACGTGTACCCCCTGAATCTAAAATAAAAGTTGAAATGCAAAATTATTATAAAATTAGGAATAAAAATAAGTTTTGCTGTTATTGTTGTTGTTGAGATAGGATTTCATTCTTGTTACCTAGGCTGAGTGCAGTAGCACAATCAGGACTCACCCAGGCTCAAGTGATCCTCCTGCCTCAGCCTCCCAAAGTGCTGGGATTACAGGCATGAGCCACCATACCAAGCCGAAAATAAATTTTCTTAACCTCAAAAAAATGAGATATACCCTGGAGTTTTTAGTTTTAACCATACCAAGTCTGCAACTTATAAATGATTCAGAAAGTTAAGTGTGTGTGTGTGGTGTGTGTGTGTGTGTGTGTGTGTGTGTTAATATAAACATATAAGAGGAAAAAAACCTTTTTATAAAACTAGGTGAAGAACACATGCAAGCTATGAGGGGAAATGCTGGAGAATTTACCAGTTTCAAATACAAAAAGATGGAATGTGAAAAAACATATCACACAATAACATACATCACCAATTTTATTACGAGAGAAGGGAGAGAAATTTCTGCAAAAAACCTTTATCAGGAACAGCATTTTCTTATGCGAAAAGGTGTTTGTAATTTTATGGTCTTTGGTTAATAATGGAAAAATTTATGGTAACAAATACATCAAAATACTTGGAAATCATATGCTAATTTTTGAAGGAAATAATTTTACTCAGTCATTCCCAAAGCTCCATAAAATAAAAGGATCCAGAGTTGTAGGCAAGAAAAATACAAGAATGACACAAAAATTTTTCCTATGCCAGAATAAACAGTGCTGTATCTTATGTAGACAGATACACCAATGGAATTTTGCTGAAGACAAGGCAGCCTAATTAGGCAGCCTGAAGCCCAGAAAAAAATTTGGCAGGATGAAAACAGAGAAGTACTTCAAAATCAAAAGGATATGCAAGGTATTTCATTGTTCATATTAATCTAATGTTAATATACACAAATGCATTTTATTTAGTTCATAATAGAAGGAGCTACAGAGTTAAATCAACAAATACTCATTGAATGTCTAGCGTATGCCAACATTGGAGATACAGAATAACTTCAAATAAAAATTAATTCCAGGCCAAGCGCGGTGGCTCATGCCTGTAATCCCAACACTTTGCGGGGCCAAGGAGGGAGGATCACCTGAGGTCAGGAGTTCGAGATCAGCCTGGCCAACATGGCGAAACCCCGTCTCTACCAAAAATATAAAAATTAGCCAGGCGTGGTGGCAGGCGCCTGTAATCCCAGTTACTTGAGAGGCTGAGGTAGGAGAATCGCTTGAACCTGGAGGTAGAGGTTTCAGTGAGCCGAGGTCATGCTATTGCACTCCAGCTCGGGCCACAAGAAAGAAACTCTGTCTCAAAAAAAAAAAAAATTAATTCCAAGTGCTCAGATTAGTGTTCCTCCTAAAACCTTTAAGTAAAAGAAAGAATACAACTTACACATTAAAATGTTTAGTTAGTACACATCCCATGAAGCTATAAAAAAAAAAAAACTTCTCCTGGATAGAGAAATCCTCTCCACTAGCAGCAGCCATTCCAACCAGTTTGTTTCACTGAGGTGTTGGGATAATGCTGGTTAACAGATTTATGTTGAGGAATAGCAGAGTTTTCCATGTAATAAGGTACTAAATAGGTATAAGAATAGAAAAACTCCTTATTGGCACAATAATTTACTGCTAAGCATAGAATTTAGGGTTATAAGATTAATAAAGTACTGTTTTCTGAACCAACATTACAGTGTAAGAACTCCCAAGAGTTTCTTAGTAGAATATATACCACTGAGGTACTCTAAATAACTATTTATACCCTATTTCATTCCATGAGCAATTTGAGACAGGAATCTGTGACTGGCTTAATTTGGCTTTTGCTCATTATTGATATATACAACTTCTTTTGTTGACATCACACCCTTACTTATCTTTTCAGTAGGAATCTGTGATGTTTCTTTGAAGTGGAACCATCTCTCTATCAGATCAGTAAGCACCACTGAGTCCATAGTTAAAGCAAAAACCAAACATCAAATTGTTACGATCTGATGGTCTATTTATTATAACTGCTTTAACATCAAATATCTTGTAGCATTTATTACTACAATTGTTATTACTGTCATAAAAATAATCTGAGTTAATAATTACAATGATAGTAAGTATTACTGAAACAATGCAGTCCCTTGATTTGTGAGGCTTCACCTCCCAAGAGGGAATCAAGAAAAATACACTGAATATATATACATCCTGGAAAATAAAGTGCCAAAAATTAGACAGAATTGAATTTAAAGAGTACAGTTTCCCTGATTTAGAAGGATGTGAAAACTCAGTTCTGTGGATCAAAGATATTATAAACACATAGAAAATTACCACTAAATTCTAGCTCATGACATTTTTATCTTATTCTATAAACTGGATCTTATATGCCTTTCAAAATAGAGAATTATCTGCTAATGCTGAATCTGCTCTACCTGTAGTCATGTAATTACATCCATGCCCAGGAAAAGAAAATGTTGTCTATACTATAATGCTTATTTTATATTTATATTGTACTATAATGCAATATTTTAGAAAAGAAAAAATGTTCACACTCAAGTAGTCAACAAACCCTTCCTAAAATAAGAAGGTTTGTTTTGTCTGTTTGTTTTGAGACAGGGTCTTGCTCTGTTACCCAGGCCAGAGTGCAGTGGCACAAGCATGGCTCACTAGAGCCTTGACCTCCTGGGCTCAAGAAATCGTCCTGCCTCAGCCTCCGGAGTAGCTGGGACTACAGGGGCATGCCACCATGCCCAGATAGTATTTTGTGTATTTTGTAGAGATGGAGTTTCGCCATGTTGCCCAGGCTGGTCTCAAACTCCTAGACTCACATGATCGCCCGCCTTGGCCCCCAAAGTGCTAAGATTACAAGCCTGAACCACTGAACCGGCCTGCTTCTTTAATTATTGTTACTTCTGGTCATCTCCATACTGCATCACAACATAAAACACATTCCCTTAATGTGAAAATAACAAAGAAATAACTGAAACATTTAACTTCAGGATGAATGGTGATTTAATATCAGAATGGAGATGTAACAAAGTTTTATGATTACTAAACAACAGATAACCCCAAAAACATTAGGAAATTTAAAAGCTAAATGTATATATACCAAATTACATATTTTTAAGAATGGAAATAAAACCTTAAGAGTAAAATTCATTCTAATAGCTATTTTTTTAAATTAATATTAAAGTCTTATATATGTATATATTATTTAACAATGTATATTAAATAATGTAGTTAAACAAATTGGGGACTGTTTTTTGTTTGTTTGTTTTGTAAGACGGCAGTTAAAAGTAATTTCATTAGAAGGGAACAAATATACATTTACTTAGTTATATCCAAACATAACTTTTAAGAGTCCATTACCTACCACAGCTGCTATGGTAAGTTCATATATATATGTGTTACCAGGAAGATATAAGGGCATGATATAATGAAACAATAATTAGAAAATTAAGAAAATACATTAAAGCTTCTATTTTTTGTAGAGTTAATTACCTCTATCACCCACTTCTTCCCTCTAGAAGTTTCCAGAACTCAAAGAAATGCCTTTATTCAGCAATTATTTGTTGAAAAACAAATGTAAACAATCGCCATACTATTCTAAAAAATTATTTTCTTTTTTTAAGAAATGGGAGGCAGGGAATAAGAGGAAGAGAAGAAAAGGATCCTTAGTATGGGTTTAACAATCAACATCAAGGGGCTGGCGGGTGGGAGATGCAAGAAAAAGCCAGTAAAATTTATAAGTAGTAACAATTGTGGCTTAGAATATAAATTTCATTAATAATGACTGAGAACTTGTGTGTAATTACAGACAAATGTACCAACAATCTTTTGAAACTCCATGGGAGTAAAATAGCCATCAGTATATTTCATAATCCTAGATCTGAACAGCTTTTCTAACAACAAGCTGTCTGGGTAATTACTAAGCTATCTGAGAATTACTGTGAACTTTGTACCTTTTTAGCTCATTGACAGATGACTATTTGTTATTAGCTCAAGTAATAATAATGTATTAAAATACTTGCTTTATATACAGAAACATATGTTTGCATTTAGACTATACTGAACTTTGTTCCCCAGAAATGTATTGTAAAAAGCCACATCGAAATCTGTGAAACAGCAGCAGGACCAACAAAAATGAAACTGGTTGCTATTTCTCTCACAGCCTATGATAAATAAAAACTGCTTCATGCCTGGATGTGCATTCTCAAGGATTATTTTTGATTTTACAAACTTTCTTGCTGTTGTTACTGTTAATGTTTTGCTTCTGGTCTCTTACATACTTGGAGGAGAAAGCATATTAAATTTTCCTTAAGATTTCCTGACCCCAGATATGTAGGATAAACAAGTCTAAAGACCTAATGTACAATATAAGGACTATAGTTAATAATAGTGTACTGTATTCAGAATTTTTGCAAAATAAATAATTATAGCTGCTCTTGCCACAGGGGAGAAAATGGGTAACTATACGAGATGATGTATATGCTAATTTGTTTCACTACAGTAACCATTTTACTGTGTACTATATGTATATCATAACATCACACTGTATACCTTAAACACACACAATAAAATTTATCTTATATGAAAAAGAACTTCTGATCTTCACAAACATGGTTAAGTGTGTTGATTTGATTTTCTGAGAATTAACTCACCTTGAGTAGAGGTAAAGTAACTCAGAGACCAAATCCATGAGTTGTTAAAAAAAAGTTTAAATGAGGACATTCTGGAAAGTAAAGTAAGTTCAATGAGTGAAAAATTGAGCCAGAATACAGTATGATTTAGAGCATGTAACTAATTCCAGCAGATAAAGGAACCTTCATTACTGATTAGTAATTTAAATTTTACTGAAAACTTCTTCCTCATTTCAAATACTTCTAAATATGTCCTAAAAATAGAATCTAGGCTCTTTATGTTATGGATTATTTCATTTCAAAACATTTTTTAAAATATATTTTTGCTTTTGATACAACATATTAATGTCTCATAACATTCTTCTTAGTCACTACAGTATTATAATTCTGTTGATTTTTTAAAATGAATAAAAATAAGACAAATAAATGTTCATTAGCATAATGGCAACTGGGTGTTTCAACCAAGAATAATTGGGGGGTGGTTACCATACGAATTAGGTAATCTCAGGCCTTGCAAACAACAACCAACGTTAACACTCTAAATCTAAATTTTTAAATAGATAAATCTAAATAAAAAAAGAGTGCATTGGTGCAAATTAGGAAATATGTGTGTGTGTGTACGTCCATAAGGACTACAGTTAATACGAGACTCTTATTAACTATAGTCCTTATGTTGTATTATATATTTTTATATATTATATATATAAAGTGACTATACAACTGCTTTTAAAAAGACCTCCCACAGCATTACATACAATTAAGAACTTGACTAATGCTCTTCAGTGACATTTAATCAAGAAAATTTCCTTAGAGTGGATGGGCTCAACGTATGATTTAAAGAAGGAGAGGGAAACAGTCAGCAGATAGGAAAAGAATTATTCCCTATATATTAGACCTTACAGCCTCCCTACTGCAGACAATATATCTCTTTTCCTCGCCATAGGCTACCCACTCACAAGTCTTTACAACATCCATGATAGTGGTAAGGAACAATTTAATACAACAGCCCGCCCCACAGAAAATTTCCACTCAACTTTAAAGGCTTGTCATATCTGTCCCATCAATTGGTGAGGAGAGATGAAAATGGATTCTCAAGAGCAATAGGCTTAATGCACTACCCCTGAGGTAGTAAACCATCCCACTTAGTGTAAATAGTTTTGAAACCTGGTGATATAAGTATAAGATCCATTTCTCGTCTGTAAAAGCAAAGGCTAAAGCATATTAACTGCTATGGTTTCAAATCATCAGTAAAGCTAAAACACCAGGAGAGAAAGGTGAAGATCCACTTTCTGTGGTGCTGGACTTTAACCCTGGGCAGTGAACTGAATACATGCCAAGTCCAGTTTCTAATTTTAATCTGAGCTATTCCCACAGTAACCATATTTTCACTGCACATTACTAATTGTATAACCACAAATAAAGAAAATAGACATGTAGAATATTGCAAAGGGATAAGCTAGACTTTACACCTAAGAGTCAAGACTCAAATGAACTAAATACACTCCAGAATATGCAAGAGGACTCTTAGTCTCTTACACCAAAAATGGCTCAAAATAGTGACAATACAAATTTTGAGCAACTTCTCAATATATGTACAACTACCATGTTTTTATATCTTCCATATCATAAGCTCCAATGCAATTCTTAAAGAGGACACCACTTAAAGAAATCATTTTCTAATTGCTGTGAGACCTCATGTATTAAAGGTTTATTTTAAATTTTTAAAAATTTATTTTTAAATCTTCCATTTCCATTAGCATTAAAATAGAAATTGTATTGGTATTAATGGCCCATGGTCTTACAGTGTCAATACCAAGGAAACAAAACAGTGCCACTGGGTAAAGCCCTCTGCTAATATATATTAATAGTGGAATCTGATTTATGAGTTTCTTTAGATGCCATAAGGCATCATTGGAATCATTATACTTTACATGTTGTATATGACTGTTGAACTGAGTACATACCAGGCCCTGAGAACCCAAAGACTTGGTAAAACTGGAACCATTAAAAGTTATTTAATGGTTAACTCTAGAGCATATGCTTTCATCACAAAGAATATAATAGCAGTAAAAAGAATTGGTAGAACCTCTTTTCCTAAATTCTGAATCAAATGTCTTCTCAGCCACCAAATAATTTCCCTGGAAAGGTAAAAAGATATACCAGCTAGGTGCTATATGTGAAAACATTACAAATCAAAAGAACAGCACCGATACTTCCTCTTTGTTAAGATGCTAATATCTTACTATAACACAATGCACCTCAGAATACATTTCAATCCTGCACAGGTTTTTACCTGGGACCCTACCAAAAGGGTTTCCATTAATGAATAACAATCATCTAGAAAATGCTTCTGGAGCATGGGCGCAAAGAAGAGAATTATAATGGGGCCTGTACATACAAGGGATATGGCAACAGAAGTAGTATTACAAAGCTTCATTGAGAGTGAGGATGAAGCCAGTGGCTGCTGTTTGTATACCACCATTAGTAAAACGCTGTTCTGCCGGAGGCAGAAAAGTTGGTAAGTGAATGCATCAATACTGAATTCAGTTTGAGTTGCTTTCAAAACGTAATGGCTCATTCAGTGCAAACATTAGGAACAGGCTAATGGAAGGGTTGCCTAGCCAGCTAGATTGAACACAACATGAGGTCTTCTCTTGGTGTACACACTGAACAGTGCTTAATTCTGCCTCTGGTTCCCCAACCTTGTTATCTTTGGAATTGAGGTGGGTGGCTGGGAGGAGGACTCTGAGTTTTGATTTGTTTTATTAACTTATGGGACTGTTAAAAAAAAACAAACAGCCATGAGTCTCCTACTTTCCCTTCATAGACCAAACATAATCCTGACAAAAGGCATACATGAGTAATTATAATTGTTTAGGGTATTGTTTTGTTATTTTGTCCTCAGAATCTTTTTTTTCAATAAGTTGAAAATGGTGACATAGGAAAGCTAACCAATTAACTTCTCATAGTACCATATAGGGCATCATTCAATAATAGAAACTGAGCAGTAACTAAAGTCAGGTTTCCAATTTTTTCCCCATTCACCTACCTCACTTCAAGAAAGATTTTTAATTATAAAATTTCATTGTTGCCCAAAGAGGCAATCTGCCTTAACACTGAGCTTCTTAAACTGTAATGTGTATATGATCACCTGGGAATCTTGTTAAAATACAATTTCTGATTCAGTAGTTCTGAGGTGGGGTGTGAGTATCTTCAGTTTTAATAAGCTCCCAGGTGATGGCCATGCTGCCAGTCCACAGAGAACACTTGAGTAGCAAGGGTCTAGTAAACACAGAAGCAGAAAATATGTTTTTTCCTCCTCATCAACTCCTGCATTTCCATAACTTAAATATTTTTTCAAGTGATTCAATTTATCCACATTTTAATTTCCTCATTTGTAAAATTAAGAATTCAGTTAATCAGGCTTTTGTAAGAAAACATATTTGTAAGAAAACAAAAATTTTTAATCTTAATGTTATCACACAAATTTAAGTTGCGTGATTGGGTACACAGAAGTTTATAACATTACTCTCTCTGTATGTTTTTAAATCTTCATAGTGGAAAGATTTTTAAAATACAATCACTCACTAAATTTCCTACAATAATAGCTTTATTTTATATATATTTATTTTAATATAATGTATTACATTTTTAAAATTTATCCAAAGGGTACAAAGAAACTTTAGGCCTGATGAATATGTTCATTATCCCAAACTGCAGTGATGGTATTTACCTATGTCAAAACTTATCAGCTTTGGCAGGGCACAGTGGCTGGTGCCTGTAATCCCAGCACTTTGGGAGGACGAGGCAGCCGGATTACCTGAGGTCAGGAATTCAAGACCAGCCTGGCCAAAATGGTGAAACCCCATCTCTACTAAAAGTATAAAAATTAGCTGGGTGTGGCGGCCAGCACCTGTAATCCCAGCTACCAGGGAGGCTGATGCAGGAGAATTGCTTGAACCTGGGAAGCAAAGGATGCAGTGAGCTGAGATTGTGCCACTGCACTCCAGCCTGGCAGACAGAGTCAGACTCCATCTCAACCAAAAAAAAAGGAAAAAGCCTTTATGATGATCCACTTCCACTTAATAGTAAACATATATATATGTTTACTATATATATATATATATATATATATTTTTTTTTTTTTTTTTTTTTTTTTTTTAAATGGAGTCTCACTCTGTCACCCAGGTTGGAGTGCAGTGGCGCAATCTCGCCTCACTGCAAGCTCCGCCTCCCGGGTTCATGCCATTCTCCTGCCTCAGCATCCCGTGTAGCTGGGACTACAGGCACCCGCCACCACGCCCGGCTAATTTTTTGTATTTTTAGTAGAGACAGGGTTTCACTGTGTTAGCCAGGATGGTCTCGACCTCCTGACCTCATGATCTGCCCACCTCGGCCTCCCAAAGTGCTGGGATTACAGGCATAAGCCACCGCACCCGGCCAATATATTTTTTTAAAACTTATCAAATTGTACATTTTAAATATGCACAGTTTATTATAAATTAAGTATACCTCGGCCGGGCATGGTGGCTCACGCTTGTAATCCCAGCACTTTGGGAGGCCAAGGCAGGTGGATCACAAGGTCAGGAGTTCAAGACCAGCCTGTCCAATATGGTGAAACCTGGTCTCTACTAAAAAATACAAAAATTAGCCGGGCGTGGTGGCACACACCTGTAGTCCCAGCTACTCGGGAAACTGAGGCAGGAGAAGTGCTTGAACCCAGGAGGCAGAGGTTGCAGTGAGCAGAGATTGTGCCACTGCACTCCAGCCTGGGCAACAGAGTGAGACTCCAACTCAAAAAAAAAAAAAAAATTAAGTATACCTCAATAAAGCTATTTAAATAATAATAAAATTTATCCACATCCACTTTTTTGTTTATGAAAAACTAAAACAATGCCCTGAAATTCTCAATGGGAAACCACTGCTTCCTATCATCGGGAGCTATAAGCTAAGGCTGGCTCTGGAAGTCTTGACCTAAAGGATAGCACTATGAGCCAAACTAGCCAGTTTCCAATCAGGGAACTAAGGGACTCCTTACTTCTAGTGGATCATGTCAATTTCCTATTTAATTGATCTCCACTAGCTCTACAGAGCCTACATTCTGGCCACCTCCTACCATCTCCATTCTCATTTTCCTTCACCTCCCCTAATATTTCTGACACTAAGCACCTAGAAAACTTATTACCAATCTTCAAAGAGCCATACCCTGAAGGATCTGTTTCTTTGAAAATGCTGTTTCCTCTACCAAAAAGGTCTTTTTTCTGTCCTTTGTAACCCAGCTCAAAATCTACCTCCTCTGTGCAGCCTTTCCTGACTTCCTTTAGGCAGTTAGTTGCTCCCTCCTCTTTACTCCCACAGTATTCTTTTCCTACATCTAAGATTCTAGTATAAGAGTCTACAAATTTGATCATGTACTCTCCAATATTTATTTATTTATATGCATGCGTGTGTGTGTATGTGTGTGTGTAGTATTAGTCCATTCTCTCACTGCCATAAGGAACTATCTAAGACTGGATAATTTATAAAAACAAAGAGGTTTAACTGACTCATAGTTCCACAGGCTGTATGGGAAGCACGGCTGGAGAGGCTTAAGGAAACTTAAATCATGGCAGAAGGCAATGGGGAAACAGGCACGTCTTACATGACCAGAACAGGAGGAAGAGAGAGCACAGGAGGAAGAGAGGGCAGGGGGAGGTGCTACATACTTTTAAATAACCAGATCTTGTGAGAACTCACTCACTATCACAAGAACAGCAAGAGGGAAATCTCCCCCCATGATGCAATCACCTGCCACCAAGCCCCTCCTCCAACATTGGAGATCACAATTTGACACGAGATTCAAGTGGGGATACAAATCCTAGCTAGATAGATGACAGATGATAGATGATAGATGGATAGATTAGATAGATAGATAGATAGATAGATAGATAGACAGACAGATAGACAGATAAAAATGTATGTGTACTACAATTATTAGCTAACATCTTAAGGCACTATTAATATACAATTAGGGTGGCCGGGCATGGTGTCTCATGCCTGTAATCCCAGCACTTTGGGAGGCCAAGGCGGGCGGATCACCTGAAGTCAGGAGTTCAAGACTAGCCCGGCCAAAATGGCAAAACCCCATCTCTACTAAAAAATACAAAAATTAGCCAGGTGTAGTGGCAGGCACCTGTAATCCCAGCTACCCGGAAGGCTGAGGCAGGGAGAACTGCTTGAACCCAGGAGGCAGAAGTTGCAGTGAGCCAAGATTGCACCACTATATTCCAGCCTGGGTGACAGAGCAAGACTCTGTCTCAAAAAAAAAAAAAAAAAAATTAGGGTAAGGTTCATTGTTAACAATGGTGGTAATAATTATAAAGACTATAATTGAATTCAGCAGGGAACAGTGGCTCACACCTATAATCCCAACACTTTGAGAGGATCACTCCAGGCCAGAAGTTCAAGACCAGCCGGAGCAACATAGTAAGACTCCATCTCTACAAAAAATAAAAATTAGCCAGGCATGATGGTGCACAACTGTAGTCCCAGCCACTGGGGAGGCTGAAGCAAAAGAATCACTGGAGTTCAGGAATTTGAGGCTGCAATAACCTATTATTGTGCCAGTGCACTCCAGCCTGGGTGACAGAGCAGGACTCCGTTTTAAAAAAATTAAATTAAATTATAAAGAAATAGTTGACCAGGCACGGTGGCTCACACCTGTAATCCCAACACTGAGAGACTGAGGCGGGCAGATTGCCTGAGCTCGGGAGTTTAAGACCAGCCTGGACAACATGGCGAAACCCCGTCTCTACTAAAAATACAAAAAACTAGCCAGGCGTGGTGGTGCATGCCTGTAGTCCCAGCTGCTAGGGAGGGTGAAGCACAAGAATCACTTGAACCTGGGAAGTAGAGGTTGCAGGGAGCTGAGATCGCGCTACCACACACCAACCTGGATGACAGAGCAAGACTGTCTCAAAAAAAAAAAAAAAAAAGAAAGAAAGAAATAGTCTCTGCAATTTTAATGCTTTGGATGGCTTTCTGTCAGATATTAGAGATCAAAATTATTTTTCCCTCATACACAGTTGACCAAGAGCTTGTATCAAGAGTAGAAGTATCATTTCTCCCACTTTCTTATTATACACTTACATTATTCCTCTTATTTTAATCTGTGTATTTCTTTGCAGATGTCTTCAGATAACTTGTTCATTTCATGAGTGTCAGTTTAGTTAAATCTACAAAATACAAATACTCCCAACCAGGAACAGAAAGTGGTAATCTATCAAAACAAACCTGGAACTCCCACTATTTCTTCTCAATCCTGAATGCTCTAAGTAAGCTTCTAACACACAAACCACCAATATTGATTCCTATTTTAAACACTAGTAAAGCTTAAATTCTTACTTTTTAGGAAAGTATACATTAGAATGGCCACAATAGGAATATTTCATAATATCTATTAAATAATAAAAGGGATGATGTGTACCCTTTCACCCAGAGTGGTAGGCAGCCTCTAAGAAGGCTCCAATGGTCCCACTGCCTACTATTCACACCCTATGTAGTAGCCTCCTCTTGAGCATGGACTGATCTTAATGACTTGATTCTACCAAACAGAATATGGCAGAAGTAATGGGATTCCAAGATTAGGTTACAAAAACACTGTGACTTCCAACTTGGGTTCCCTGTCTCACTCATCACTCACTCTGAGGGAAACCAGCTGCCATGCTGTAAGCTGCCCTATAAGGGTGGCCCAAGTAGGGAAGAAATGATGTCTCTGACCATCAGTCAGTGAGGACCTGAGTACTGTCAATAGTCATGTGAGTGAGCAGAGAGGCAAACCCTCCCCCCAGGTGACTCTTGAGATAACTGCAGCCCATTGTCACCTGACTGAAATCTTGTGAGAGACTAAACACAGCGGCACCCTGCTAAACTATGTCTAGATATCTAACCCACAGAAACCATGAGATCATAAATGTTTGCTGTTTTCAGTCACTAAATTTTGGGGCTATTTCTTATGCAGCAATTGATAACTGAAATTTTATAACAGGAAAAATTGGAGCAATTTCAATATCTATCATCACAAGAATTAAGAAGGAAATTACAGAATAATCACACAATAGAATACGATACAGCAGGAAAAATGAATTAACTTGAACTAAATGTGTCAATGTTGAAAATCTTAAAATATTTTAAGTGTTGAGTGAAAGCAAATCATAGAAAAACAACAACAGTATGAAACAATTTTAAAGGTTCAAAACATGCAATATTAGTAAACACTAATGAGAATGGTGAATAGTAAATTCAGTGTGGGGAGGAAAGAGAAAAAGGAAGGGAAATGGGATTAGGGAAGGCTACACAGCAAGCTTTTCTCTTTTTTTTTTTTTTTTTTGAGATGGAGTCTCGCTCTGTCGCCCAGGCTGGAGTGCAGTGGCGTGATCTGGGCTCACTGCAACTTCCACCTCCCGGGTTCAAGCCATTCTCCTGCCACAGCCTCCCAAGTAGCTGGGAGTACAGGCACATGCTACCACAACCAGCTAATTTTTTGTGTTTTTTAGTAGAGATGAGGTTTCACTGTGTTACCCAGGCTGGTCTCGAACTCCTGAGCTCAGGCAATCCGCCAAGCTTGGCCTCCCAAAGTGCTAGGATTACAGACGTAAGCCACCATGCCTGGCCCACAGCAAGCTTTCAATTACATGGGTAATACTTTATTTCTTAAATTAAATGCCAGGAACATTAGTGTTTTTGTATTTTATCTATGCTTTTATATTGTCTGAAATCTTTTGTATTAAAAAAATTATAACAAAAGTACATACAACGAATAGATAAATGTAAGTAGAAGTTCTGATATTTTCTTGCCCATCCCAATGGGTTTTAGGATATATCCTTCCCACATGACACCACTGCTTTACTGTAACATTGAGCACACTATATCAATTATCTGTTTAGAAATTTGTCTCCTCCCCTTGGCTGCAAGCAACTTCAAGTCCCAGAATAAGCATTTAGTAAATATTCACATAATAAATGTATGGTATGAACAGTGCTTATATGGGTTTCATTTTCCTAACTGAATATTCTGCTTTTCTAAATAAACTAACCATAGCATAATCTCCACATTAAACAACTAATTATCTAAGAAAAATTAACTTGGCAAGGTAGCATCCCCTGTTGGTTATTAACTAATATTAATAATCGTCACATTCATTTAAAATGTTGGCACAAGGTTCAGTCTCCTTCTCTATCCCAAGTCATTTCATGAGTCTGGCTTCAGGGAGCATATAAGATATTCAACCAACAACCTAGCCTTATAGTTCTCTGACCTCCTTAAAAAATAAATAAATAAATAAACAAATAAATAACCAATGACCTTTAGCTCCATTTCACTTTGACACACAAGCTCCCAGGGCCACGTCCTGAACTTTATCATCCATCACCTAGAAGTACTTCATTTCTGAAATAAAATTCAAATGTCTCATCCTATGATAACACTCTCTTACTCCGCCAGTCACCTTCCCTTTCTTGCACTCCACCTATTTATTCCTCAATTTAATTAAACCAAACAATCCTCAAATCCCTCCATTTTCTCATCTATCAGCCACTCCTTTACCTTTCCTATCTATGCACGATAGATTATATGGTTGAACATCTTAACTATCCTTGCAACAGACCCCTATAATCCATTTCACCCTATCCTTTTCTCTCATTTGCCAAGCAAGCCCCAAGCATATACTCAAGTTGTAGTTGATGTTAACCTGCTAGAGAAATGACAAGTGGTCATGCTAGTGCCATTTCAATTTCAGTCTCCAACCTCAGCTGAGTCTTCAATCTGACAATTACTTTTCTTATCCTTGGCCAGCTCACTCTTTCATTACCTGGAGTAACTATTCCAGGACTTCATCACTCCCTTCAAACTCTACTTCATCACAGCCCAACTTACTGAAGAGATTATCTTTCCTACTCATCAAAAAAAAAAAAAGTTAATCCATGCAGTACACTTTCCCTCAGCTTTCCAATTCCCACTTATAAACTTCTTTACATCAGCCTAGGCAACACAGAGAGACCCCATTTCTACATGTAAATAAATAAATTAGCCAGGTGTGGTGGTGTACACCTGTAGTCCAAGCTACTGAAGCGGTTGAGTTGGGAGGATCACTTGAGCTAAGGAGGTTGAGGCTGCAGTGAGGAGCCATGATCATGCTACTGCACTCCAGCCTGGGTGACACAGCAAGACCCTGTCTCGAAAAAATAAAAAATAAATAAAAACTAAAAATAGGCTGGGCACGGTGGCTCATGCCTGTAATCTCAGCACTTTGGGAGGCCGAGGTGGGTGGATCACCTGAGGTCAGGAGTTCGAGACCAGCCTGGCCAACATGGTGAAACCCTGACTCTACTAAAAATACAAAAATTAGCTGGGTGTGGTGGTGTGCGCCTGTAATCTCAGTTACTCGGGAGGCTGAGGTGGGAGAATCACTTGAACCTGGGAGGCAGAGGTTGCAGTGAGCCAAGATTGGGCCATTGCACTCCAGTCTGGGTGACAGAGCAAGACTCCATCTCAAAAAAAAAAAAAAAAAAACTCTACATACCTATCTATCTCTCACTTTATCTCCAATCTTAAAAATCGAAAGTCCCGACATCTACTGAAAGCTAACTCCATCTGTGCTCTTAACTCTATTCCTCTGTTCTCCTCTAAGACTCTGCTCCATCATTCATCCCTGTTCTACTCTATTCTCTCCACAGGTCCTCCCACAACCCCAAACCTAATGTTCAAATCTCCTGTCCATATAAAAGAGTAAAAAGAAGGCTTTCACCTTATATCACCTCCTAATCGCTATCTAATTCCCTTCTTCTTTTCATTCAAATGTCACCATTCTACTAAAATAACTTATGATAAGAACACCTTTCACTGTACCACAGGCTCCTGGTTTTCCTTGTACTTTGTGCCCATTAGTTTTCTGCCTCTACTGTGAACTCATCTATGGTGGTATGCCCTGGGACTCTCCCTGATGATCTTAAACACCCTTGCATTTTCCATGATAAGCAGGTGACATCTCAGTTCATATTTGTAGCTCAAATCTCCTCTCTTAGAAAGAAAGATTCAAGCTCTTATACCTAATTACCTGTGAGATATATTCACTGGGCCTTCTCATAGTACCTCAAACTCAACATATTCAAACTAATCTCCCCCTTTTGGGAGTGATATCAGCAGGAAATGGAGTAGGTAGACCAAGGGCCAGTTCTTCCACAGTAACATTTAAAAATCAAGAGAAAACTATCAGAATCAAATTTTTCAGTATGCTAGAAAATAGTCAAAGGTTTACAGCAACCATGAAAACACTGAATTAAAAAAAAAATTGACTTTAAACAGTCACCTTTAAAATGAGAGTCTTGTGACATTTTTACTTTCCCTTGTATCACCTCCCTACCTGGTTTAGTGGCAGGCTCAAAGTCAGCCGCCTGAATTTCCACTGTGGGATACTGGTCCCTGGTTCTGAAGAAAGCAGAAGAGATCTTATTCTCAAGAACTATGTTTGTTTCTGGGGCCAGCCTTAAAAATTGTATCAGAGTTCTCCAGAAGGACAGAACTAACAGGATATGTGTATAAATGAAAGAGAATTTATTAGGGAGAATTGACTCACATGATCACGAGGTGAAGTCTCACGATAGGCCGTCTGCAAGGTGAGGAAGAAGGAAGCCAGTAGTGGCTTAGTCCAAGCCAAAAAGCCTCAAAAGTAGGGAAGACGACAGTGCAGCCTTCAGTCTGTGAACAAAGGCCCAGGAGCCCCCGGCAAACCACTGATGTAAGTCCAAGAGTCCAAAGGCCGAAGAACCTGGAGTCTGATGTCCAAGGACAGGAAGCATCCAGCATGGGAGAAAGATGAAAGCCAGAAGATTTAGCAAGCCAGGTTATCCCACCTTCTTCCTGCTTTGTTCTAGCTGCGCTGGCAGCTGATTGAATGGTGCCCACCCACACTGCGGGTAAATCTTCCTCTCCCAGGCCACTGACTCAAATGTTAAACCTCCTCTGGCAACACCCTCACAGACACACCCAGGAACAATACTCTATCAGCTATCTAGGCATCCTTCAACCCAATCAAGTTGACAGCTAATATTAACCATCCCAAGAACTGACACAAGGCGCTTGTCTGTTTCACCAAACTCAGATCTCACTCAGGGCAGAAAAACAGGGGACATTCTTCCAAAACATTATAAGTAAAAGAAAAGATGTGCAGCCACCTGGGGCAAAAGACTTTAGGTGAGGCAAACAGTAAAGTAACAAAAGCCTAAAAGAAAAGGCTAGCGAAGGGAGAATGTTTCTTAGAGAAATTAAGACATTTAAAAGCATCATATATACTATGAAATTCAGAAAGTCATGGGTATGCTCAGGGCAGGACACATGCTCAGCAAAGACCCAAGAATACTGTAAGCTTTCACCTGCGGCTGACCTCTAGGCTCAATACAAACAGGAAGTAAAAACTAAGGCACAGTCGTAAATGACCTAACCAAGTGATGAAGGAATGTCCCCAAACAGAGACAATCTGCAAAGGCTGAGAAAGGGGTTTTTTCTTTCCCTTTTTTCCTTTCTTCTTTTTGTTTTTCCTCCTTTATTTTATTTATTTATTTAGGCTCTTGGCATTCAAGGAAATCCCTATCAAAATACTAGCTGAACACAAGCTAATGGAACACAGACTTCAGAAACCACACATGACAAATATCGACTTTACAAAAATAATTTTTTCAAGTCCAAACACAAAGAGCCATAGTCCACTGCAAGAAACAAAAATAAACTCTGATGAATGAGAAGAATCTGATTTCCAGAGTTACCACCACATTAAAATACCCAATTCTCAACCACAACAACAACAACAAAATCACAAAACCTGGCTGGGTGCGGTGGCTCACAGCTCTAATCCCAGCACTTTAAGAGGCTGAGGCAGGTGGATCACCTGAGGTCAGGAGTTCAAGACCAGCCTGGCCAACATGGCGAAACCCCGTCTCTACTAAAAATATAAAAATTAGCCAGAGTTGGCGCTGTACACCTGTAATCCCAGCTACTTGGGAGGCTGAAGCACAAGAATCGCTTGAACCAGGGAGGCAGAGGTTGCAGTGAGCCAAGATCGCACCACTGTACTCCAGCCTGGGAGAAAGAGAGACTTCGTCTCAAAAAATATATAAAATAAAACCACGAAACCCACTAAGAAACAAAAACTATGGCCCATCCACAGAAGACATTAACAGAAACTCCCTGAGGAAGCACAGATATTGGACTTGCTAGACAAAGTAAGGTTTTTTGTTTGTTTTTTTCTTTTGAGACAAAGTCTCCGTCTGTCACTCAGGCTGGAGTGCAGTGGCATGATCTCGGCTCACTGCAACCTCTGCCTCCTGGGTTCAAGTGATCCTCCCACCTCAGTGTCCAGAGTAGCTGGGATTATAGGTGTGCGCTACCATGCCCAGCTAATTTTCTTGTATTTTTATTAGAGAAGGGGTTTTATCATGTTGGCCAGCCTGGTCTCGAACTCCTGACTTCAGGTGATCTGCCCGCCTCAGCCTCTCAAAGTGCTGGGATTACAGGCATGAAGCTACTGTGCCCGGCCCAAAATAAGTTTTGAATATGCTTGAAGAACTAAAGGAAACCATGAACAAGGAGTTAAAAGAAACCAGGAGAATGATGTTTTAAAAAAAACAGAGTATTAGCAAAGAGATTAAAACTGCAAAAAGGGGTCAGGCCCACATGGTGGCTCATGCCTGTAATCCCAGAACTTTGGGGGCTGAGGCAGGCATATTACTTGAGGTCAGGAGTTCGAAACCAGCCTGGCCAACAAGGTGAAACCCCATCTCTACTAAAAATACAAAAATTGGCCGGGCATGGTGGCGTACACCTGTAGTCCCAGCTACTCGGGAGGCTGAGGCAGGATAATCACTTGAACCCAGGAGGCAGAGGTTGCAATGAGCTGAGATCATGCCACTGCACTCCAGGTTGGGCAACACGAGTAAAATTCCCCTCAAAAAAAGACAAAGAATAGAGGGAAAATGAAAAGAGCCTAAGAGAACATCATGCATCTCAATGTATAATAACAAGACATCACACATACCATCACACATGTTGGGACATCATGCACACCAACATATAATAATGGGAGTCCCAAAAAGAAAGGAGAGACAGAAAGGGACGGAAATAATATTTGACAAAATGTTGGCTCTGAAAGCTTCCAAAATTTGATAAAAGACATTAAATTATACATCCAAAAGGTTCAATAAGCTCTAAGAAAGATATACACAGAGATTCACACTGAGACACATTATAATCAAACTGTTGAAAGAAACAGAATCTTGAAAACAGCAAGGGAAGCAAACTCATTATATAGAAGGAATCTTCAAAAGGATTAACAGGGAAATTCTTATCAGAAACTATGAAGGCAAAAAAGCAATGGGACAACATATTTAAAGTGCTGAAAGAAAAAAAAACCTGCCTACTAAGAATTCTCTATCTGGTAAAATTGTCCTTCAAAAATGAAAAAAGAAAGTAAAGCATTAAAAGTTGCCTCAAAGCCAAGAAATTTCACTGTTAGTAGACCTACCTATGCTACAAGAAATGCTAAAAAGTGTCCTTCGGGCTGAAATAAAAGGACACTAAAGAGTAAGTCGAAACTATGAAGAAATAAAGAACTCCAGTGAAGATAACCGCATAGGTAAATATAAAAGCCAATATTAATGTATGTTTGGTATATAGCTCCTTATTGTTTCCTATATAAATAAAAGGCAAATGCATAAAACAATTATGGCTATTTTAATGAGCACACACGTATAAAAATGTAATTTGTAACAATAATATAAAAGAGAAAAATGGAGTTGTAGAGGAGTAGAGTTTTTATGTGCTATTGAAACTAGGTGGGCAAAACCAGATGATATGGTTTGGCTGTGTCCCTATCCAAATCTCATCTTGAATTCCCACATGTTGTGGGAGGGGAGAGGTGGGAGGTAATTGAATCATGGGGGGCAGGTCGTTCCCCATACTGGTCTCATGATAGTTAACAAGTCTCACAAGATCTGATGGTTTGAAAAAGGGGAGTTTCCCTGCACAAGCTCTTATTTGCTGCCATGTGAGACGTCCCCTTCACCTTCCACCATGATTATGAGGCCTCCCCAGCCATGTGGAACAGTAAGTCCATTAAACCTCTTTATTTTGTAAATTGCTCAGTCTCAGGTATGTCTTTAGCAGCAGCATGAAAATGAACTAATACACCAGATTGTTATAAACTTAGGATATTAATTGTAATCCCCATAATAATCACCATGCAAATATCCAAAAATTATACACAAAAGGAAATTAGAAGGGGATCAAATAATATACAATAAAAATGCAAACACAAAAGAAGGTAATGGAGGGAATGAGGAACAAAAAGGTATAGGACATACATACTTAGGAAAATACAACATACCAAAACTAACATACCAAAACTTACATAGCAAAAGCAATGCTCAGAAGTAAATTTATAGCCATAAATGCCTACGTTAAGAAAAAAAAAGATCTCAAATCAATAACCTAACTTTATACCTTAAAGAACTAGAAAAAAAAAGAAAACACTAAGCCCAAATCTAGCAGAAGAAAGTAAATAATAAAAGTTGGAGTAGAAACAACAAAACACAGAACAGAAAAACAACAGAAAGAATCAGTAAGACCAAAATTTGTTTCTTTGAAAAGATCAACAAAATTGATAAACTTTAGCTACATGAAGGAAAAAAAAGGCCGGGTGCAGTGGCTCATGCCTGTAATCTCAGTACTTTGGGAGGCTGAGGTGGGTGGATCACGAGGTCAGGAGTTCAAGACCAGTCTGGTCAAGATGGTTATACTCTGTCTCTACTAAAAATACAAAAAATTAATCAGGTATGGTGGCAAGTGCCTGTAATCCCAGCTACTCGGGAGGCTGAGGCAGAGAATTGCTTGAACCCAGGAGACGGAGGTTGCAGTGAGCCAAGATCATGCCACTGCACTCCAGCCTGAATGACAGAGTGAGACTCCATCTCAGAAAAAAAAAAGAAAAAGAAAAAAAAAAAAAAAAGAGGGCCAGGCACAGTGGTTCACGCTTGTAATCCAAGCACTTGGGGAGGTCAAGGTAAGCGGATTACCTGAGGTCAGGAGTTTGAGACCAGCATGGCCAACATGGTGATACCCCGTCTCTACTAAAAAGTACAAAAATTAGTCAGGTGTGGTGGTGCACACCTGTAGTCCCAGCTACTTGGGACGCTGAGGCAGGAGAATCGCTTTAACCTGGGAGGAGGAGGTTGCAGTGAGCCAAGATCACGCCACTGCACTCCAGCCTGGGCAACGAAGTGACACTCCGTCTCAAAAAAAAAAAAAAAAAAAAAAAAAAAAAGAGAGAAGATTTGAAAACAAAAATCAGAAATGAAAGTGGAGACGTTACTACCAACCTTACAGAAATAAAAAGGATTATAAGAGAAGTATACAAATAATTATATATCAACAAATTAGACAACCTGGAAGAAATGAGCAAATTCCTTGAAACACACAAATTACCTTAAGAGATTCCAGAAGAAACAGAAATCTGAACAGATGTATAACAAAGAAAGAGAGTAAAGTAATCAAAAAATCTTCCAAAAAAGAAAAGCCCAGGACCAAATGGCTTTTCCGGTGAATTCTACCAAGCATTTAAAGAATAATTAGGCTGTGGCTCACGCCTGTAATCCCAGCATTTTGAGAGGCCAAGGTGGGCAGATTGCCTGAGCTCAGGAGTTTGCGACCAGCCTGGGCAACATTTGGTAAAACCCCATCTCTACTAAAATACAAAAAAAAAAAAAAAATTAGCCAGGCATGGTAGCGTGCACCTGTAGTACCAGCTACTTGGGAGGCTGAGGCAGAAGAATTGCTTGAACCCAGGGGGTGGAGGTTGCAGTGAGCCCAGATCACGCCACTGCACTCCAGCCTGGGTGACAGGGTGAGACTCCACCTCAAAAAAAAAAGAAGAATAATTAAACCAGCACTCCTCAAACTCTTAAAAAGAAGAGGCTGGGAGCAGCAGCTCACACCTGTAATCCTAGCACGTTGGGTGGCTGGGGCAGGCAGATTACCTGAGCTCAGGAGTTCAAACCAGCCTGGGCAACATGGCAAAATCCCATCTCTACTAAAAATACAAAAAAATTAGCTGGGGATGGTGGCACATATCTGTAGTCCCAGCTACTCAGGAGGCTGAGGCACGAGAATCGCTTGAACCTGGGAGGCAGAGGTTGCAGTGAGCCAAGATCGCACCACTGCACTCCAGCCTGGTGACAGAGACTCCGTCTCAAAAAAAAAGAAAAAAAAAGAAAAGAAAATCATGTGTCAGCCAGGCGCAGTGGCTCATGCCTGTAATTCCAGCACTTTGGGAGGCAGAAGCAGGCAGATCACTGGAACTCATCTCAAAAACAAACAAAAATAAGCCACAATACTTCTAACTCATTCTATGATGAAAGTAATATTAATATCATGCAGACCAGGCACGGTGGCTCACACCTGTAATCCCAGCACTTTGAGAAGCTGACGCAGATGGATTGCTTGAGCACAGGAGTTCAAGACCAGCCTGGGGAACATGGTAAAACCCCGTCTCTACAAAAAATACAAAAAAAATTAGCCAGGCATGGTGGCATGTGCCTAAAGTCCCAGATACTCAGGAGGGGAGGCTGAGGTGGGAGAACCGCTTGAGCCCGGGGGGCGGAGGTTGCAGTGAGCCAAGATTGCACCACTGCCTTCCAGCCTAGGCAACAGAGCAAAATCCCACTTAAAAAAAGAAAAGAAAGGAAGTACTATTGTGAGACTGAAGCCAGATAAAATTACCACAAGAAAACTATAGACCAATATCTTTTACAAGTGTAGATACAAAAATCCTCAACAAACTCCTATCTAACCAAATCCAACAACATTTTTAAAGGATTTTACATTATGATCAAATAGAATTTAGTCCAAAAATGCAAGAGTGGTTCAACATACAAAACCAATCAAGGATGAAAAAAAAAAAGTATTTGACAAAATCCAGCACCCTTTCATGATAAAAACACTCAGAAAACTAGAAATAAAAGTGAACTTCCTCAACATGGTAAATAGCTTTTATGAAAAACCCATAGGTAACAATATACTCAACGGTGAAAGACTTAAAGCTTTCCCACTAATATTAAGAACAAGACAAGAATGCCTGTTTCTACCACAGCTGCTCAACATTGTATTGGAAATTCTAGCCAGATCATTGAGGAAAGAAGAAATAAAAGGCATCCAAATTGGAAAGGAATAAGTAAAACTATCTTTATTTGTAGTTGTCACAACCCTATGTATAGAAAATTTCAAAGAATCCACACCAAAAAACCTGCTAGAGTCAATAAACAAACAAATTTAACCAGGGAGGTGAAAGATTGGTACAATGAAAACTATTAGACATTGCTGAAAGAAATTAAAGACTTAAATACATGTAAAGACATCCAATGTTCATGGATGGGAAGACTTAATATTGTTAAGATGGCAATACCACCCAAAACAATGTACAAATTCAATGCAACTCCTATCACAATTTTTTGCAGAAATAGAAAAGCCAGTCCTCAAAATCATATGGAATTGCAAGGGGCCTCAACTATCCAAAACAATCTTGAAAAAGAACAAAGTTAACAGATCCTCACTTTCTGATTTCAAAACTGACTGCAAAGCTACAGTAATCAAAACACTGTACTAATGGAATAAGGATAGACATATGGATCAATGAAATAGAACTACGAATCTAGAAATAAACACATATATCTATAATCAATTTATTTTTGACAAAGGTGCAAAAACATTCAGTGAGGGAAAGAATAGTATCTTCAACAAATGGTACTAGGACAACTGAATATCTACATCCAAAAGAATGAATTTGGACCACTACCTCACACCATATTCAAAAATTAACTCAAATGGATTAACCACCTAAATATAAGACCTAAAACCATAAAAGTTTTTAAAAACGGGCAAAAGATTTGAACAGACATTTTTCCAAGGACAAACAAATGACCAACAAGCACACAAAAAGATTATCATTATTCATTCTTTAGGGAAATGAAAAGTAAAACCACAGTGAGATAACAATTCACACTCACTACTGGTGATAATAAAAATGGAAAATAATAAGTGTTGATAAGAAATTGGAACTCTGTGGGCCAGGCACAGTGGCTCATGCCTGTAATCCCACCACTTTGGGAGGCTGAGGTGGGTGGATCACCTGAAGTCAGGAGTTCGAGATCAGCCTGGCCAACATGGTGAAACCCCATCTCCATTAAAAATACAAAAATTAGCTGGGTGTGGTGGCACATGCCTGTAATCCCAGCTACTTGGGAGGCTGAGGCAGGAGAATTGCTTGAACCTAGGAGGCAGAGGTTGCAGTAAGGTCATGCCACTATACTCCAGTCTGGGTGACAGAGCGAGACTCTGTCTCAAAAAAAAAAAAAGAAACTAGAACCCTGTACATGGCTGTGGGGATGTAAAATGATAGACCTACTATGGAAAATCATTTGGCATTTGCTAAAAAAGTTAAACACGGAATTACACATGATCTAGCAGTTCTACTCCTAGATGTACACCAAAAGAATTGAAAACAGGCAATCAAATAAATACCTGTACACAAACATTCCGAACAGCACTATTCACAATAGCCAAAAAGTAAAATAAACCCAACTGCCCATTAGCTGACGAATGGATAAACAAATTGTAGTATATCCATACAATGAAATATTACTCAGCCATAAAAAAAATGAAGTACTGATATATGCCACAACATGGAAGCACCTTAAAAACATTAAGTGAAAGATGCCAGTCACAAAGAACCAAATACTGTATGATCCCATTTATATAAAATATCCAGACTAGGTAAATCCATAGAAATAGAAAGCAGATTGGTGGTTGCCAGGGGCTGGGAGAAAGGAGAAATAGGGAATGACTGCTTAATAGGTGACATGGTTTGGATCTCTGTCCTCACCCAAATCTCATGTCAAATTGTAATCCCCAAAGTTGGAGGTGGGGTCTGGTAGGAGGTGACTGGGTGATGGATGGGATTTCTAATGGTTTAGCACTATCCCCCTAGTGCTGTTCTCATGATGGAGTTTTCACAAGATCTGGTTGTTAAAAGTGTGTAGCAGCTCTCCACACTCTTCCTCCTGCTCCGGCCACGTAAAACATGCTGGCTTCCCCTTCACCTTCTGCCATGATTATAAGTTTCCTGAGGCCTCCCCAGCCATGCTTCCTGTACAGCCTGTGGAACTGTGTGCCAATTAAACATCTCTTCTTTATAAATTACCCAGTCTAGCAGTGCCAGAACAGACGAAAAGGTATGGGGTTTCTTTAGAGGGGATGAAAATGTTTCGGAACTAGAAAGAAGTGGTGGTTGCACAACAATGTGAATGTACTAAATGTCACTGATTATATACTTCAAAATAGTTAATTCTAGGTTATGCAAATTTTACCTAAATATGAATAAAACTAATGTCCCCAAGCAAATAGAAGAAACATACACTGCTGGTATTGAATATAAACTGGCACACACACTTTGGAAAATAATTCAACACTATCTAGCAAAGTTGATAATGAGCATTTGCTATGACCCCGCAGTTCTACTCTACTATCTCTCTCAGGTGGAAAACGACCATTCACCTGGGGTCACCTATGCTAGAAACAGACGCCCTTGTTTTCTCCTTCTTCCTCACATACTACATTCAATTCATTTTAAAAAACAGATATTGAGTGCTTCCTACTATGTGCCAGAGGACAAAACAGTAAACAAAACACAGTATCTCTGCCCTGAGTTCACAGTTTCCTGGAGGCAACAGAAAATTAAATATATAATTAAATACAGTGTCATAAGCACAGTAACAAGGGGGAACACAGGACACTACTGGAGCACATAAGATAGGTTTTCAGACTTAGGTAGGTTATCAACAGACTCAGAGGTGGTCAAAAGGCTTCCTGAAAGGACATCCAGGCTAGGATCTGAAAGATACATAGGAGTCAGCCAAGTGAACAAAGGGACACAAAAATTCTCCAACCAATCGCCTAATCCTTCCTTCTCATTTTTCAGTTTAAAACCATTGTTTCCTCTTTTTTAAACCCCACTACTACCCCATTACAAATACATATCATCACTGATCTACAAAAGTCTCATAAGTAATATATTCCTTCTAAGTTTCCAAAGTGAACTATGTAAAAAATCTGATCAGATCAATTCCTTGTTTGAACCCACCAGTAGCTAGCCAAAGTACAGAACAAAGACCATACTACCCTCGCACAGAACTGAAGCCTCAATGATGTCATCCCTGCCTGTCTCATCACCTGCCTCTACTTACTTAATGGTCCAGCTTGTATTTATAAATGACTCAGCTTGTATTTATCCACATATATCACTCTTTTTTCTGGGGGGAGTAGGTAGAGATGGTGTCACCCTATGTTGCCCAGACTGGTCTCAAACTCCTGGGCTCAAGCAATCCTCTCATCTTGGCTCTCAAAGTGCTGAGATTACAGGCATGGGCCTGCAAACACGTGCCCCAGTATGTTTCTCAAAGAGATAAATGAATAGATAAGATAACAGCAATAGCTGCAATTTATTAAGCATCTATTACATACCAGGTATCACATTAGGTCCTGTACATACATTCACCTCTAATTCTCACAATCCTGAAAGCTACGAATTAGTGGCCTTACTTTAGGAAAAGAAAACTAAAGCTCAGGAAAAATTAGGTGACTTGCCAAAGTTACAAATCAATTAAGCAGCAGTTCAGAAGTAGGACTCACCTATTGATTTCCAAAATCAGTATTATTCTGCATCAAACTGCCTCCCAGACTACTCTTAAATATTGTATCTCTCCAAATATCAATACGTCTTGTTACTTACAAACTATCTTCCCCAAAGTGAACATCAATTAGAATTGTCTGCCTGTAATTATGTTAAGATGTGCCAAGCTACTTTAGGAGTACTAACCCAGTTCCCAAAACATAAAAATGAAAAAGAACTAGTAATTATTAATAGCCCAATCACCTCAATAAAGCAATACCTGTCAATCATCCAAGATTGGAAAGAAAAGCAAATTTTTTGTTTTGTATAACAAGGTTGGAAATCACCTTATTATTCCTTAATACTTCACATAATAAGCATTTTAGTGTGCTTGAGAGTAGAATGAAAAACGCTCTACTTATCCCAGACACGTAACTGCCCTCAGGAGGCACATGATACAGAAAGATTCACTTTGAATTAGGCAGTACATGCTTCATATGTACTAAGAGGTTAATATTCTACTTTTCATATATCTACCACCTACCTACCTACCTCCCACCCCACTGCCTGCCATAACTTAAATTATACCAGCAGACACAACATGAACTCGGGTCACACTGGGGTCCTCCTGGTTACCCAGCATGCTAAAATGATAACCTCTCACCCTTGCACTACTCTCCTCAAAATAAAACATATCCCAAGAAATTAAGACCCAACAGGATTAAAAATTCAAATTCTGAAGAATGTAAAGGCTAAACAATGCTAACACAGCCTTAAACATTAAAGGAAAGGAAGAAAAGTAGGTAGGAAAGGAGAAAATAAAATTATCAATAGCAAATATTCAGTACCTACTATCAACCAGGCATTATACTATTTTCAGACAAATTATTTCATTTAATAGATCATTAATGTTGCTTAAATAACTGAAAAAAGATATGATTTTACATCTCAATTTTGCTAAAATTAGTCCTGAGAGGGAAGGTATCATGCAAGGAGAGTAACCTTACTTCTTGTTCCTCTATTATTTGCACCATTTTAATGGGAATTTTATATTAATCTTTGACAAGCCATGAAATTTTATATTTTCACCATGACCAACCCATGAAATTTACCAACTTTGTCCATGATTCATACCAGGTCACAGTTATAATGTCTGCTATGCATTTTAGCTAAATAACCATTGAAACTTCTCCCTTTGGACAGAATAAAAAATCTGCCTATAATTAAAACAGGAATTGTTAACTACAAGCAGTTAAAGTTTACAGCATTGTTTGACAGTTGCAAAGATAAGCCAGTAAAAAGCCTGGGATGTTGTGTCTACCTGTACTTCCCACACATTTGAACAATAGTGTGATATCTCTTAGCATCATAAAATCAATCTCAGATTAAGTAATGAAATATGCACCAGCCTTTTCCCAGAACCTTTGACAAATCACACACAATCCTAAATCTTCATAAATCATGATTAAAGACAAGTATATCATCACCAACACATATATCTTCCCAAGCCTGACCCAGAGACTAATGAGAAAAGGCCTAGACTATCTCATCTGATTAATTAATTCAAAATGTCTGCTGTTATTCAAATGTGAGGCTGGTATTATTTGAATAACACTTGACAGCAGCGCCTGAAGATATCATTTCTGATTTGTGAAGCTGCTGCTGCATAACTGATGATAGTTTATGAAAATGTTCCAATGAAGCTGCTTTTCTTGGCACAACTGTGAAAGATTTGCCAAAGAGGTGGTTCTTTTTTTGTCAGTAGTTGATGTTGCTAATGTTGTCAAATATTTCCAAAATACATAATCTCTCAAATCTTTTTTTCTTAAATATTGCCACAATAGCAGCTTTCCACCTTCCAAGTTTGATTTGCCTGAACACAAACTGCATCCCAGGAGCCCTCTCTCCTTTTTAAGAATCTAAATAGCACCTTCCCAGGATTCATCCAGTCCCTTCCACTAGCTTTTTAAATTTTTAATGGACTTTGACACTGTGCTGGGCTAAGAACCTGAGTTTGGGGGTCATCTTTTCCTTACTGAATAGTATTCCTTCCTTCTAAAGCATGAGAAGGAAGATCAAAAGATCTCAAGGTAATACAAGATTTTTTTCATTGAGGAGCAAAAATAAATATCTTTTAATGCCTAAGTACTATATTTCCCTTCAAAAACTATTACAGCTTTCTGGTCAAAATTAATGGAGCTAAAAAAACCTCAGAATCAACATTATGTATTTATGTGCTGAACCACTTTTTACTCTGGAGACTTTTTTCAACAGTTCATATTACACGTCACTATCAGAGAATATTACTGGTAGATTCTTTAACTTACAGGCCTTAGTGTTATTTCTGAACTCAAATTTTCCTTCTCTGCTATTCTAGCATAGGCTATAAAGACTCTGAATTCAGAAATATGTTAAATACACTGCAATGTACATCCCCCCCCATCATCCAAATTTCTTCTTCCTTGCCACCTAAAATTCACTTGCTTGTAGAAGCCTTCTTCATTTACAATTCCCTTCCATTTCCTCTTCTATACATTCCGTTTTTCAATACTGCAAAACAACATTAATGCTTAACCAATGTGATAGCAACAAATACAAATTATACATAACCAGTTGAGCTTAAATAAATAAGTGATTAAGAGCTAATAAACAATTCAGTTTAAAAAAAGTCAAAGAATCAGAATATTAAACTGAATAAGGCCTTAGAAATCTCCCAGTCCAACTTCCTTATTTTGTAAATAATCACTCTAGGACTTACCCAGGAACCCCAGGAAGCTTACACTAGTTCTGTATGGAAAACTATGATCCAACAAAATGTGATCTGTTAATCTATCCTTTTTTTCCCTTTATATGTGCAATCAAGACTGACTACAGGGTCTGCCTTTTAAGGGCAAAAGCTGTTTCCACACTGAAGAATATTCAGCAGAATGTCATACTTGTGTAGGCACTTAACAAATACACTAAGAGGATCACACTAATGGCTTGACGATATATTCTGTTGCCTTTAGGATCAGCATACTAAAAACCTGTTTCTTTCCAAGTAAGGTAATCTTTCTGTATAGATATTACAGATGAAAATAAAATAATGCTCTCAGAACAAATTATATTACATAAGCATTTCACTTTACACAGACTTGCAGTTCTGAAATGGTGTCCGTGGACCCCTGGCGGTCCCTGAGACCCTTTCAGGAGTCCACAAACTTAAAATTCTTTTTACAGTAATAAGATATTGGTCTTTTTCACTGTGTTGACATTTATACTGATGGTGCACAAAGCAAAGGTGGATAAAACTGCTGGCGCCATTGCACAAAGCAACACAGCGGCACCACACTATACTAACAATGTATTCTTTACCACTAGGCACTTAAATTTTTTTTTAAAGGCTGGTTTCACTTCACAATGTCCTTGATGAAACAGTAAAAACTATTAACTCAATCACACCTTCACTGTGTCTTTTTAATATTCTGTGACAAAATACAAATTCTCCACAAAGCACTTAGGCTGCATGCCAAGTGTGAGGAAAGCACTTGCATAACTGTGAGTTGCAAGCTGAACTAGCTGCTTAAAAAAAAAAATTAACAAATTATGGTTATTTCAGCTTATTTTGGCAGACCTTTTTTCAAAAAGAAACCAAGTAAACCTATACTTCAAGTAAAACAATAAACAGTTTTGGTGCTAATAATAAAATTCATGCTTTCAAGCAAAAATTAGAATTTTGAAACACTGTGTCCTCCACTGTGAGTATGAAAGCTTCCCAGCACTTAAAAACTTTCCTGATAAGTTTGGTGGTAATATTAACAAATGTAATTTCTTTTTTTTTTTTTTTTTTTTGAGATAGAGTCTTGCGCTGTTGTCCAGGCTGGAGTGCAGTGGCACGATCTCGGCTCACTGCAACCTCAGCCTCCCAAGTTCAAGAGAGTCTCCTGCCTCAGCCTCCCAAGTAGCTGGGATTACAGGCATGTGCTACCACGCCTAGCTAATTTTTGTATTTTTGGTAGAGATGGGGTTTCTCCATGTTGGCCAGGCTGATCTCAAAACTCCTGACCTCAGGTGATCTGCCCGCCTCAGCCTCCCAAAGTGCTGGGATTACAGGCATGAGCCACCATGCCCAGCCAACAAATGTAATTTTTTGACACAGTGTAATACAATGTGTTAACACTTGTAAGATATTGAGTAAACAGTGAACCAATATTTTCCAAATGACCAAGACACTATGTTACAAAATCATGCAAGGGTAGAAAAGCCATTCAAAGTACAAATTAGATCAGCAGATTTTAATGAAACAAAATAGAAAAAGTTTACTGATATGGCTTCGGATTCCACATTTGAAGTAATCACTTGTCAAGTTTTAGTACAGTATGAAAAAAGAACACCCACAGTGATCTCTAATGGCTACTAAAATACTCTTTCCTTTTCCAATTACGTATCTGTATGAGGCCAGGTATTTATACATATACATCAACCATATGATGACAGACTGAATGCAAAGGCAGATATGAGAATCCAGTTGTCTTCCATTAAGCCTGACATTTAAAAGATTTGCAAAAATGTAAAACAATACTATTCTTCTTATCATTTAGTTTTGCTTAGTTTTGTTTCAGAAAATGCTGTTTAGGATGACATAAAACAAGCTGATAATTATAATAATGTTATTTATGCTAACGTAATAGATTTACGATTTTAATTTTTAAATTAACTTAATGTTTTAAAAATTTGTTTTAATTTTTAATACAATAAATGGAGATTAAACCCGCATAAACGAAACTTATTTTAGGAGTATAAAGGAGTCCTAAGATCAAAAAGGTTAAGAATAAATGACACAGATATTTTCTTCAAAAGTCTTTACATAGGAAAGTTTAACAAATTAAATACAGATTCTAACCCAATAAATCATCTACTTATTTTATATACACAAGGATGGCATGTATCTTAAAAGAATTCTATCACATAGCAGAAATTAAATCCCTATAAAGCAACATGAAATAACAAAACAGTTACCAAAAAGACAAACTTGCCCCCCACCACCCGCAAGGACCTTATATCATCTAGGTCATAAACCAGTAATTTTTTTTTGTATCATTCTTGCGAGGTAATATATGCTAATTACCAAATAAGTCCTTCAACAACTCATGTCCCTAATTTCAGATTTCCCTCTTCTAAACTCCCCCCTCCCCGCCCCACCGGCCCCTCAACCTTTTTCTCTAGTCCTACTAGCACCCGAGTCTCACTGCTAGTCTGCTCCTCCCTTTCATGTAATTGTTCTATTCCATTTTCCTGATTCTTTCCCCTCAATACGCTCAAAGATTCACTACACCCAGAAACGACTGGTGGTCTGAGTGTTTGCAGAACCACTGGGTAGAAAGCAGATCCACTAGGCTTCTCAGAAGAAAGTGGATTGCAATTACAAATTTGGACAAAATGTAATTTTTTAAAAAGTCTACCTCTACAAAGCTATTGTTAATCCGAGGTCCATGGTATCCATGAGGGATCCATGAATGATATTCAAGGTGTCTATAAACTCCCTGAAACTGTATTTAAACTTGTATGAGTATGTGCACTTTTCTAGAAAGTGAGCAGTGGGTCCACTGCTTTTATCATTTTCACATAGGAAACTACACCAAAAAACAGATTAAAGATTTCCTGCACTACGGCTTTCTGGAGTACCACATGCATAGATACTTGTGAATGGTGGTATGAACAGATACTAACTATTACATGGAAGAAAGGGCAGATTTTTGAATTACATGACTTTTTAAGAATAAGGACAAAACCAGAATAAACTATTCACCAGCCAAATAGTTGTGAGCTTTCCATGTCTTAATGGTTTTCATGAAGCAAAACACTTGGCAGTTGTTTCAGTGCCATTGGTTTAATGATTGAGATTTAGACATACATATCAGCCTAACTCACCACTTAGCATTCACCAAATTCACTGGTCACTTGAATTGCTCTTTTAGTATTACAACTAAGAGAATCCATGGCAAAATTACTTCCAATGGCTTTCCATTATAAATAATTGGGGTTTTGTTTTTTAACTGTTTCAAAATGCTGTTAAGGGTTACAGTTAAAAAGCAAGTGAATATAAAATATAATTTTCCAGGTCTTTCCACCTGATGAGCAACAGCAACACATCAGTGGTTGATTCAAAATAGGAGGTAAACAGTTCAACAATGACTGTAACACAGAGAAGTCAAGTAAGTCTAAAAGAACAAAAAACTATAGCAATTAAGTAAATGATACCTTACTATATTCTGTTCCCAATCATGCTAAATTTAAAATTAGCATTCATTTCAATAACTCATAATCATAGTACTTTTTTATTTAACTACTCTTAGATTAATCTTTGGACTAGTCAAACACACGTGACCCATCTGTCACCTTTGAAGATAATTATTTAATTTATCATTAACTTAAACAGTGATTTCTGTACCTTATAGATAGAAAACTCAGCTAGGAAACTGTACAGTCTAAAATGAATATAAATCAATCATCATGACAGAAGAACTTATTTGAGAGTCAAAATGAACAAAATATTCTGTGTCAGCAAAATGTCTCTTGTCAAAATCTACTCTTTAAGATTTCATTATAATGTACTAAAACAAATATCCTTCCCAACTCTATAGAGAAACAAGTCTTAAATCATCCTAATTCAACCCTACAATTTGGAAACACACAAATATTTCCTTGCTAGAAAACAGAGTGCTTATTATCATAGTTTTAAAGTTAAAACTTTAAAGGTGAATATTCAACTTTAAGCATGTTACCAGGAGTTTTCACCACAGATTTTTCTATTTTTAAAATATTATCATTAATGATAGCAATGGAGCAGTAATACATATAAATTACTTTACAAATAATTTACATATAAATTACTTAGGATCCAGGTAGGTAACTGTGGCAGTTTTCTTATACTGTATGTATATAGTTGCTATAATTAAGATAAATTTCTATATAAAGAATTAGAAGAGTATCAGATTTAACGTATTCAGCAGATATATATCCAATAATGCATGGAGAAGGCATGCATTTATTTAAAAATATTACTGAGCAGATTCTGTGTGCTAAAAAAAATAGATGACAGATAGACCCTGCCCTCTAAGAACTTACAGTCCCTTTGAGAATGCAAACTAAAATAAAAATAGTCCTCCCATTCCTAAATGAATTTTTGTAAGATACCACTATCAGTATTAACTTAGGCCAATTTTATCCAACGATGAACTTTAATGACTCAGAAAATATCAAATTTATAAATTATAATAAGAACAAGCCCTTCTAAGTAGATAAATAAAATCTCCCATTATTCTCTCTATTCAATCATAATACTCCTTACTTCATCTTATACCCAGACAAACTCTTCTCTTTTTTCCCATAGCTTGTTACCTCAATAATCAAGTCTAGACTTATGATTGCACACCCCTCATGAGTTACTTTGGAGCTTTAAAAATGAACAACAACAAAAAAAATAGTGATAATTGGGAATGGTAGTACAAGACCCAAGTTTTAAAGATGAAATATATTTTCAGTTGTCTACTTCTAAGAATGTGTCTGTAAAAGACTTGCAATATAAATAATACACTAAAAATAAATATTTTTAAGTAAAGAAGAAAAAAACCGGTAGTATTTGTGCTCATATCCCTTCAACTAGTCTTCTGTCCTTTAAATGTGGGGTCTCAAGTGGCCAGTAACCATATTATCAGATATCAGGAGGGTGTATTGTTTCAATTTTTGTAACAACTAATTTCTTGGTCGGGCACTGTGCCTCATGCCTGTAATCTCAGCACTCTGGGAGGCCGAGGTGGGCAGATCACTTGAGCTCAGGAGTTTAAGACCAGCCTGGGCAACGTGGTGAACAACAGTCTCTACAAAAAAATACAAAAATTAGCAGGGCACAGTGGCGTGCGCCTGTAGTCTTGACTATTTGGGAGGCTGCAGTGGGAGGATCACTTGAGCCGGGAGGCCAAGGTTGCAGTGAGCCATGACTGTACCCACTGCGCTCCAGCCTGGGCAACAAAGTGAGACACCCTCTCAAAAAAAAACCAAAAAACAAATTTCCTTAAAATACAAATATAAGCAACTTTAAATGACACCATTTACAAGAACCTGTTACCGGGGTCAATATCTGTATATAATCTGCTCTGGAGCCTCCATTAAAAAAGGTAATTCGAAGATTATAAAATTAAAAATAAGGCTTTTATTTTAATTTTATTGATTGGATTTCTTAGATGGCTAGACTCTGCAGCCTTCACAGTAGCCGTCAAGAACCCCATGTCTACAAAACTAGGCAGAGGTAACAGAATATCTAGACAAACCAGCACAAAGAGAGGAATAGTGATTTTTCTGCATTTCTCTTTGAACTATAATTATATCCCAATATATAGAGTTCTAAAAATAAAATATAAAAACAAGCTTAAATCTACTATAACTGTCCCTGAAAAGCAAACCTTTGCAAACAGTCAGCAAAGGCAACTCTAAGCAATGATCTAAAACTCTAATATCCTAAGGTTCCAAGAACCATTTCAGATCTTAAAATAACAGCTTTACCTTAGAAAATGTGGTGTATTTCTAACTAAAAATTGAAACTTTTTGCAAAACAATATTTTTCTTATAGCATGTAGTTCCCCCAAAAGGCGATAAACTCTTTATTCTTGCTTTGTGCCTTAAGACATAATCTGCTTTTATCCGTTAGCAAAATATGAACCAGCTACTAGGCTGACAATGCCAAGAACCATGACAAAATGGATTATTAATGAGAAATTGAACTCCAGAACTCTATTAATTTATGTCTTCCTGTCGGATCCAAAAGATATATCAGCCTTCTCACTCAAAAGAAAAAAATGCCAACACTGTACTTTGTTTTAAAGTTCTCCACAGATGAAGAATTCATTATCCAAAGTACAGTTCTGTTATTTCAGGCTTTCTTGTAGAATAAAGAATCTTTATCAAATGGCTAAGAAAGCTGCTGACAAGTGCAACTACCTTGCAAAATATATTTACGTCAAACATTCACTGAGAAAAACCAGGGGGAGGGGAAGGAAAAAGGTGAAAGCCCCTGCAACACTCCTATCCCTACCCTGTCCTTGCAGTCTTTAGAAAACTAAGCTCTTTTGATTCCAGTTGTAAAATAGTAAGCAGCATTAATACAATTTCATGTTTGTGGGCTTTTAAAATTTCTAATTACACTAATTATTCTGACATGAAGGGAAATGATCTAACAAGTGAAGAAAAGAATGTGTGTTTTTTTATGCATAAATAACAATGTTTAAATGACATAAAATATCCTTTTAAGCTTCCACAAAAAAAACTATCTAATCTATGCTTATCATAATATTTATGAAATAAAAAAACCAGAGAGGAAAAATTGCTATAATGTACTCTGTGTGACCTCTGCTTTCCACAGAGAATGAAAACAGCCTTTTGCTTTTCAATCCCCATCAAAGTGGAGTAAAAGGAGGGACAGCGTTCCCGTGCTCACTGCCATTAATCATTGCTTTCTTCAAGCAAGTGCGTATTAATTTCTGTCATCCCAAACATCATCGAGTATTGTTACAGCACCGTTCACTCCTCATTCACCACCAGTTGTTACCAGTTTCCCTACACTGAGCAGAGACAGGGTGAATCGTGTGGATTTCAGTGTTAGAGGCCTTTATCCCTGGGGTGCTGACACCAATTAAGCCATTTCAAGAAGAAATGAGAACAGGCCCAACCCTTCCATGTAACAAGAGCTTGCACCTAGCTTTGGCAGGTTGCCATTTTCTCTGGCTTCACACTATAGAAATACTCTCCTCCACATCCCTTTGAATGATTCAGGCTGTTTACATGTAATCGGTAACAATATCTTTTTGTTCATTTCTGCAGGTTCAAACTCAATGCCCAACACAACCTCACACAAACAGATGGTAATCTAGAAAGATTAATGCTATTATTACAAAATCATTAAACTCAGGTTATGAAATAAAAACATATATTCCTTGTAATCCTGTGACAATTTTTTCCCCCACAAAGGGCATTTCAAAGAAAAATTAGACTGCAAAAGCTATTGCTTTTCTCAAACTGGGCTAATTGAAGATAAAATATTTTATGCCACTGGCTCAATTTCAGCACTGTATTTGCTGAGAGACTGCATATACACAGGAATATAAACCAGATACTTCCAATATAAATGGCACAGTTTGTGTCCAGTTTAAAGAGGCTTATTACCAACACTGTATTGACATTTGCTTTCTTTCCAAGTCTTTGGCCAGGCACTAAAAGCTATGCTTTGTAAAAGGTTACCTCTAAGTCCAAAAAAAAAATCTGCTCAAGTGAGTTTAATTAATATCATTTTTGCATCACTAAATATAGAGATCCATCGAACTCTTTCACAATATTGTTGATTTTTTTGACCGCTTTAGATCTAATCATTCTCCTTGTTTTAGACATTTACATCTGCTTTTAAGTTTTTATGGTTGCCTGTTGGCAGGCAGCAAAGTGGATCTGTCGATGCTACTGCAGAATAATGCAAGGTTTGTTATGAATTAAATATTAGAAACCTTAACACAGCGGCCAATAAGAATTATTTGCCTTATTAAAGCAGCAGAAGACGCTGATTAAATTTTCATTGCATTGCAGTCTTTTTCCCATTTCTGCTTTCAATTCATCATTCTAATGTATGAAAGGCTCACCGAATAATGGCAGGGGGACTTAATTTCTAGAATGCAAATATAGCAAAGAAAATACCATAAATACCCTCCCAGAAAACATTAAACAGTCAGTTCTAATTAAGTGAATACTAACTAAGTAAATATTCTCTTAAAGGGAAAAAAATAACTCAAACGTCAAGAATTTGAGAAGGAAAGCACAATTACCTATATTACAAATATATACAGATACACATAGTGGGTGGACTATATTTTTGGGGGAAC